>NC_087085.1:28731704-29036858 GCF_036172545.1 Culicoides brevitarsis | reverse complement strand
TTCATCTTTCTCATCTTTTGTCCAATCCAAACCTCATCTCCATCAATCCTCGACTGCCTTCAAGCCATCCGCTTATCTCGGCAGCATCAGTGAAGACTCTTACTCTTCTCATGGCGGCTCTCAAGGAGGTCACCAATCCTATGAAATCCCTACAAAATCCTATATTCCTCCCAAGAAAACCTACATTCCCGCAAATCATGGACCTCCAGCTTCCAGTTACGGAGTCCCATCATCCCACAATTACCTCCATCAAGGAAGCCATCACGGCGGTGAATCAAGTTACTACCATCACTAGATGCCATGAGTAATTTTGTTTTGTTTTTCACGCCCGCTTTTATAAGTTAACATTAAAAAAGTGCTTGCACTCAGGAAAAAAATTATTTATTCACAAAATTTTTTGGCATTTAACCACAAAATTAGGACCGAAAGTAACTTGATTGTGTGTCGTGTGTTTATTTTTTAATATTTTAATTGTAATAATCTCGAAATATTGTGTAATTGAAACTAATCATAAGTTTTGTTATTAAATAATAAAAAAATACTAAAAATAGAAGATTTTATTTTAATTAACCATAAAACCTCAAAATTAGGTCGAAACGCATTAAGAATCAATTTTTCAAGAAGGTTCGTCGCTTATTCGCTTCCAAGTCTTTTGTAACTTTTGTGACATTACAAAATGCGAGAAAAAAAAGGTTAATAAACTTAATTTTACAGCAATTTCAAATCGCTGTCCTAAATCTCGAAATTCACTGGGAAACTGTAACAACAAACTGTCCTCTACGGCATCAATTATGCTATTTGTCATTGTCACAGTCACACAAATCGCTTGATTGCCCATTGTTTGCACACATAGCTAACTATTAGCGGAATATAATTATTATTTACTATGTTTTTTCGTGTTACGATGATTTTTATAAGAAAAAGTTTTAAATGTCTGTCTGTTTAGGAAAAATAAAAAAAAAAAAATTTTTTTTGATAATTTTTTTTTGTAAACGAATTCAAAGAAAATTTCTGTTTTTTTATTGATATTTTTAGTTAATTTTGGATAAATGATTTTTTAAACATATTTTTAATTAATTTTACGAGTGTTTTTTAGATAATTTTTTTTTTATTAAACTGAATTGAATGATTTCTTGTTTTATTCTAAAGTTTAAAGTTTTTTTAACGCTCATAATTTTAAAAATATTTTCATTTTTATTTTTTTAGTGGTGAAGCGAAAATGTTCGTAATACTCAAACTTAAATTAAAATAAAAAAATAATTAAGATAAATTTGGTTAAAATGAAATTAATTTAATTTTTAATAAATTTTATTGGATACGAATTTATTAAAATAAATTTAAAGTAAATTAATTAATATTAATTAAAAATTATTAATAAATAATTTTTATAAATTAATTAAATAATAAATAATTAAATAATTTCAAATTAATTTTTTTGAATAGTTTAAATTAATTAATTTAATTTTAATTTTTTTTAATTTTTTTTAGTTTATTTAAATAATTTAATTTTTTTATTTAAAATAATTTTTAATTTAATTTAATTTAATTAAAATAATTTTAAATTTAATTTACTTTAATTAATTTAATTTTAATTTTATTTAATTATTTTTTAGTTCATTTAAATGATTTAATTTAAAATAATTTTTACCATTTATATTGTTATTTAATTTAATTAATTAAAAATATTTTTTATTTAAATTTCTAATAATTTTTTTTTGAATTTAAGTTTTTAATAAATTAAGTTTAATAAAAAAGTTCATATTTCCTAAAATAATTATGAAACCAAAAAAATACGATTTTGTCAATTTTTTTCATGGAAACTTTAAAAACTTTAGAAAAAATTTTTAAATTGTCTGTCTGCAGTGAAAATGCGAATCAAACGAACTTTTACACTTCAAAGCATGAAGATCTCGATGTGTCACTTAAGTATTTCCATTGAAATTGATGCTCATGTCTGTCTTTAATTTATGTTGAATTTATGCTCGTTCGTCATTCCATCGCATAAGTATGAGAAAGACCTTGCTCTGATCATGTCTTTTGTTTTGTCTTGTGACATGTTTCTCGTTGTCTGAGAAAAAAAAGTGGAAAAAATGTCGCGTGCGATGCAACTAGAGTGAACAACAATTAATTAAACTGCGAAAAAATCGAGAGAAAATAGTGAAAATTTCTGGGCAAGTCTTGTGCTTGACTTGATTCAATCACTCTTAAAAATGTCCAACAACGACTGCAAACCACTAACGAGTCAAATGAACGAACTATTAAAAAGAGAGTGAAAGTTGCGTGTGATATGATACGATAAAGAGCGAAAAAATGCATCAAAAGTACTTTTTAAATTGCAAAAAGAAAACATCCATCAACGGATGACCAAAAGTTGCACGAATTTTTATTTTTTTTTAAATTATCAAATGAATTATTTGGCAAGATTTTGATACAATTTTTTTTATGGCAGTTGTCGTCGTCACGTCAACAGTTGTCTGTCATTCATTTCAGGTACTTCTCGTAAAAAAATACTTTCTTGTGATGTAATTTGAAACTGAGTTTTTTTTAGACGTTATTCAATATGTGACTTTTTTCGTCTTTCTATCTCTTACAAAAAATGGTCGGTAATGTAAGAAAAATTGAGTCATTGTTGTTTCTCATGTGGAACACGTCTGTCAATAAAACTCATAAAAAACAGGATGAATGGCAAATTGTGAAGGTCTTATGTTAATGTTTTCACTCGACACTTCTCTGGTGATTCTCACAATTTTTATTGTCGTCTCTCTTTCCCTTTGTCTTGTGCATTAAATTGATTTTTTATGAAGTCATTTAAATGAAATAAAAGTCAAGGTTCAAATTTTGCTAAATTGTTAACAAATAAACGAAAAAAATAAAAAAAAAATAAAATAAATAATAATAAACGAAAAAAGAAGGATCCTTTCTCCAATAATTTGTAATAATTTAACAATTTAAAAAAATTTGCGTTACATAAACCCGAATTTGAGTACTTTCCCTTTCAGAAATTGTAGTAAGGTGTAGACGCCCAACGGTAATGAAACATTCAAATTCACGTGAAATTGATACTCTTACTTTGCAATTTTTTTTTATTAATCATAACACTTTTGTCGTTTATTGGAATGCAAGTTTACCGGAATCTTTGTGCGTCAGAAGAGATTTTTTTTAGGTTTTTTTCGGGTTTTTTTTGAAGATTTTTTTGTTTTGATATGCGTCATTGTCGGTGTAATTTTATGTAATGCGGTGCTTTCTTTTAAATCAGTGGCCTGAAAAAATATTTAAAAAAGTATTTGATTGTAATCAAAAAATTGAGTTACAAAAAATCTATGGTAAAATATTCTCATAAAAGTTAATAAAAAATTAAATAAATTAAAAAGTATAAAAAGTTTAAAATTATTTGTATAAAAAAAAATAATAATAATTTTAATTAATAAAAAAAAAATCAATAAATTTAATTTTAAAAATTTTTCTACGTAAAAAAATATTTTTTTTTATAGAAATTATTAATTTTCATAAAAAATCATACATAATAATTTTTTTTTTGATAAGTTTGATTTTTTGTAAATTTTGTTAAAATTATTTTTTATTTTAATTTTTTAAGTCCTCAAGCTTCAGTCAAAATTTTATTAATTTAATTTTCTTTAATTTATTTAATTTAATTTTAAATTAATTAATTAATTTTTAAAATTATCAAAAAACTAAAAAAATTATATATTTTTTTATATTTAATTAATTTTCTAATTAAATGTATAAAATTCTATTACAACAATTTATTTTAATTTTTTTTAAATAGAAATTGATTAAAATTTAATTACTCAGACGCATAATTATAAAAATAATTTTTAGCATATTTTTAAATATTTTTTTTTGTTAAATAAATCTCAATGTTGCAAATTCTCTAAAAATTTTATTTAAAAAAAATATAAAATTTTTATCATAAATATTTCATCAAAACTGTTAATTTTCATTCATTTAATCTAAAAAATGAATCTTTCCGCCAAAAATTGCCAATAATTTCATTCATTTAGCGATAATTGCCAAAATCATCTGACTCAACAGGTATCAGGCAAGTCGATCAGTTAATGATATATTTATAAATAATTCAAAAAATAAATAAAAACGAAATCAGGTTCAATGTCAATTATTGTTATTATACATTTTTGTTGCTTTTTTTCTGCAGTATATATTGTTGCATGTACGGAACAAATGAACGACCGACCGACACAATCAACGCACCGGTAAATTTATTTTCACTTAAATCGTGTACCTCAATAGACACATGCGAATGCAATGAAAATTACGTAAAAGATACACAATTCACACAATTATTTATTAAAAAAAATTTTTTTTTTCTCTCTGTATGTATTCGTGATTCATATTTTATCTTTTGCTCTGTTATTCTGTTATGTTATTTTTTGGTTTATTTAATGAACGTTTATACCTGTACTAGAGGCTTGCTGCCTCATCTACATATGTGGCGAATGATAAATGTTGCTGCTGCGCGATAGTGTGTGGCTACATATCCGCAAATTTTTAAACAAAAATATTTATATTAGATGGTATTTATGATATTTTAATATTTATTGTTGTTTATTTATTAAAATGCTCGGAACGCAATTTTTTTCGTAGATACAGCGCTAAATAAAATGCAATTAGAGGTGCTCAATTTATTGATATTTTAAATTATTATCGTTTAAATGGATTTTACGGTTTTTAACGCATTTTGATGAATAAATGGTGCTAAATTTTTTCTGTTGGCAACGAAAAACTAGTTGGAAAATGTATTAAAAAAATATATGTTTTATTAATTTTGGGAAAATTTTGTCAATTTCATAAAATCATAAAATAAATTTATAAAAATAAATAAAAATAAATTTATTTATTTTATTTTTATTTTTTTGAATAAATTTATTCTGGGAATTTAAATAAATTCTTTAAATATTTATTTATTTTATTCATGTTGATGGTTTGATTTCTTCTGTAACTTTGAAAATGAAAGTCAATTTTCACGGTCTGGTAATTATTAGTTTTTTAATAACCGTTTTATTTTTTTCTTAGATTTTTAATAGTCAATTATTCTTTGTGTCAATTGAAAATGTTACTTAAAAAATATTCAAATCTGTCAAAAATTAAAATGTTTTTTTTTTTATATTTTTAGCATAAAGTTTATAAATTTTTTCTTTAATTTTTTTCGTTATTGCTAATTATTTTCTTTATTCGCTAATATAAATTATGATTATAAATAAATTATTCCAACAAAATAAATTATGTATTTTTTTAATTATTTAATGCCACATTAAATATTTCTTATAGATTTCGAATTATTTTTATTTGCCAAAAAAAAGAATTTTCATTTTAAATTGAAATTTTCTTATTATTTTATCCGTAACTTAAATATTTTATATTTATTTTTATTATTAATTTTTTTAGTTTATTTTAATCGTGAGCTGTGATATTAGTATTTAAGTAGTTGTTAGTGTGTCTAATAATGAAATTAATGTCGCCAAATAAGAAAAAATCTACTATTTGTTAAGTCCTATATATAAGATGTTATGATTAGTTAGTAATCAAGTCCCTTTAATTAATGTCATTTATTGTATAAATTTAAGTCCTGGTTAAATAAAATATTGTATTGTATTTGTAGTTTATTTTAATAATTTGTACAAATCATTTGTATAAATCAAAAAACGTAAAAATATCTCTAAAAATATTTTTTTATTTTGAGTTAATTTTTAGTGTTTTTAATTTTAATTTAAATTAAATTAATTTAATTTAGTTAGTTTTTTATTTAATTAGTTAATTAACTTTTTTTAAATCAATATTATTTTAAAAATATTATTTATTTTGATATTTTTATTTTTTTTTTAAATATTTATTATTTTTTTAAATTAATTATTTAGATAAATTAAAAAAAAAAATTTTTACCTTATTTTCAATAACAAATGTTCCATTTTTTTATAGTAAATTTCATTTTAAGGCAAGTACAATTTCAAAAAATGTTTCACATTATTTTGAACCTTAAAAAGTAAGGAGGTGGGAGTAATGAATAATGATAATGGAAAACAATGATTTTAATGATTTTTGCATCTTTTTCACCATATTTAAAGAGTTATAATATTCAATTGTGTGCTTTATAGACATTTTAGATCTTTTATTTTAACAATTGATTCATTTTCGAAACAAAATTTTTTTTTAAATTTTTAAAAAAATTTCTAACGATTTTTTTGAAATTTAAAATTTTTTTGGCAAATTCCAAATTATAATTTTTTTAATTTTTTTCTGTGAAAATTAATCTAATCCTTTAAAAAATTGTAAAATATAACAAAATTTATAGATTTCAACCAATTTTTGATGATTTTTAGTCATTTTTCGTATGTTTTGAAGGTAAAAATATTTCAAAACCATTATCATTATTCCATTATTCCCTCCTTGGATTTTCGGAAAAAGTTAGGTGGGAGGACATGTGAAACATTTTTTGAATTTGCACTTGCCATTTGAACTTTTCTTCTGTTCAATGAACAAATAAATATTGTTAAACATTTGTTATTCAAAAATCTTTTTTTTTAATTTTAGAAATTTTTTAAAATCCTATGTCATTTTTAAGATTTTTTTATTCATTCAATATCCCAATATATCACCACAAGTATAGCAATTATTCACTAGAAATTAAATATTCACGAGCAAATTTATTTAAACGTTAAAAAAAAACTCCACGAATTTGCATTTCAAACGCATTAATCTCCACATTACCTTCCAAATTATTCACAATCAACAAATAAACAATAATTAATTGATCAATCCATTATTTCATTATCCACAGAAATTTATTTCCGAAATTCATGAAATCAACCATCAACAACAAATAAATAAATAAATAATTATAATTACTATTTAAGAGTTATGATGAAGTAACGAAACGATTGCATGCCTTGTCATATATCCGACGCGTATATAATTAAAAGAGATCAATCAACTTCACGAATGCATATTTTACTTCTTTCTCGTACGAAAAGCAAACAATAAATATTAAACGCGTGAAAACGTTTAAACTCGTATCTCATTAATATCGTTATCATTATTGGAGCTTTCCTCACTTTTTTTTTTATTTTATTATTATTTTTAAAGAAATGAAAACTGGTAAAAATGTAAACCTCACCATAAAAAATCATTATCAGCCTCTTTTAATCAATTTTTTTTTATCATAAAATTTAAAGGGTATGCAACTTCCATCGCTAATTATTTATAAATTTTATGACAATTATGAGTTATGATACCGGTTCTTTGTTTGCGGATGGATAGTTTGAGGCAAATCAAGTAATTTTTTTCTCTGCTTTTACTTTGATGATTGTCATCAGCGAAACAATGAATGTCAAATTCATGCAAAATTTGTAGATTTTTGAATTGATTTCAGTTGTTGCCTTGGAGCAGAGTGATGAGTGTTATTTTTTTTTATGTAAGTCTGCTCGATAATCATTTAGCTCCAATTATGGGATAATGTGGTGTTATAGCATCATATTAGCAACTCTCACGTCGCCATCATCTCGGTTCTGTCATGTAATCCAAAAAATTCCTAGATACGTGATGATGTCAATTCGCAACACGATTATATGCATCGCTCGAGTGACTTCCTGATTCTTTTCACATGTGTGTACAATTCGAATGCAACTGGTTACTGAAATTGTAGCAGAAAGGTAAAATTAAAATTTAAAGCCTTTCGGTTTCGTTGGTTTGAGCGCTTTTTTCTGTAGCGGCTTAGTTTTTAACCATATTTTAAAAGTTGAGAGCAAATTTTTGTCAGAGGATTTTTTATTAAACAAAAAAATTGACGGGTACGTAAAACGACGTATACGGGTAACGCTAGCCTGAAGCATATTGGAATTTAACACAAAGGTTTCAAATTCACAGGTTGGTAATAAATTGGGTATAAATTATTTTGAATTAAAAATGTTCAATTTTTATGTTGGATTACTTTAATTTAATTCTAGACTAAATTAAATCCATCATAAAAATTGAACATTTTTTATTTGAAGTTTTATTTTACCGAATTTATTACCAGCCCGTGAATATGCATATTTAGTGTTAAGTTAAGATATCCTTCAGACTAGCGTTACCCGTAGACGTCGTTCTACGTACCCTTCAATTTTTTTTTGTTTTTTTTTTTAATAAAAACTCCTCTGTCAAAAATTTGGTATCCAAAATTTAGGTTTTGGTATTAAAAAAAAGGTCAAGAATTAAGCCGCTATTTATGCAATTATTTTTATTTTTAATTAGAACTCAGAGCCACTCACAGGTATCTCACAAGTCACTCAGTAAAAGTTTTTCTTATTTTTTAAGAATTTTTTCATTGTTTGGCCTAATTTTTCTGTTTCAAACCTTTTTTTTTTTTTTAGCTAAACTTGATATTCTTCAGAGAATCTCAAAACAGATTATTAAGTCAGAGTTTGCATGAGCAAATTGTAATTTATTTTTAAAAATGTATAGAATACCCTCAAAAGCAATTTGTGAAACAAATTTCATATTTGTACATATTTATTATTTTATCCAAAATTTTATCAAATGGTTTGACATTTGGTTTGATATCACCTTTGGCTTTTGTCGAAAGAGTTTTGTCGAAATAATCAAATTTATTGGAAATACCACAAACAAATCCATATCAGATATTTAAATAAACAAATGCTCTCTTTGATCATTTCATAAAACTGCTTTTTACTATAATATATGTTCAAATCCGATACAGAATTAAATGTTGACAATTAAGTTCCAGGTTGACTGATCAAAAACTCTTTTCGGTGGTGAACCACGAATTTTCATTTAGGACTGAATTTTCTGCAAATATTAAGGATGAATTACTTTAATTAAATCTTAGAAAAAAATTGTTTATCATGAAACACAACTCTTGAGTTTCAAATTTATTAAGAAACTGTGGCATGAGATTTTTTAACGGTTTTGTGTTAATTATACCTTAATTTATTTATACTTGAAAACTTGTTGATTTTTTTAACCACGTGGTTTGTTTTATTCTTTTACTACGCAGTTTTTTCCAATTTTTTACCACGTGACTTGTTTTAATTTTTTTTTTGGTAGAACGTTGTCAATTTATTTGTATGACCACGTGATCTCTTTAGTTTTTTGTTTACGTTTTTTAGTAAATTTTTAAACCGCGTGACCTTTTAATTTTTAAACTAATTAACTCTTTTATTATTTTTTTAACCACGTGGTTTATATTACTATTATTTATCTTATTTTTTTTTTCTCCGAAACGGAATAAAAGCAAAAACAGACAGACAGCATCAAAAACAAAGTTTTAAAAAAAAAAAATTATATAATTACAGTTAGATGACATCCATCGCATCCATATGTGGTCATGTCGATGTTGTTGATGATGATGAAAAGCATCAGGTACGTTTTTCTCCGTAAACATCAAATTGATACATTTCGCCATGTGATAATAATAAAATTGAATCAATTGTATAACGATGATGATGATGACGCTGACGACGAAGCTGACGAGCAATCTAACTCCATAATGACCATAAATCAGGCAACAAACACATGTGAAACAATGTTTAACTAGTTTGTCCGAGCTAATTAATTAACATCGACGTTTTTGTTGTTCAATTTTTTCGCGAGAGAGCAAAACAAGGAAAGTTAATGTCCAGCCATGTTCGACAAAATGCATTTGATTTATGCACATCTCATCAACTTTTTAACATACATCTGTCAGTAAAACGAGAGTAAAATAAAATAAAACGAAAAGGGAAATGAAAATTATTATTACCTCAACATCATTATGCCAGAGAGAGAGAGAAAAATTTGTTGTTAGCAACAAGTATGATGCATGTTTTTATGCATTTGATTGTTCGAGTTATTCAAAAAAAAAATATCACAACAAAAAAATCATCATTATAAATTTTATTATTATATCACATCAATGGAAAACTTCTGTTGTTATGTTGTTTGTTGTCATTGTCGTCGTGGTTTGGTTATTTATTAAAAAAAATATTTTTATTATTGTTAGGAAATTGATTGTTTGCAAAGTGTGATGATGGAGACGAACGCTGTTTGAGACATTTCCTGGTAGGTATAGTTGTCGCGAGGCGCTCGTGGTGACAAAATGTGGCATAAATTATTATTATTATTTATTTAGCAAAAAAATAAATTGAAAAAATAAAATGAAAAAGAAATATTGACAAGTGTTTTCATTGTAAATATCTCAGCAATCTGTTTTTGATTTTGTGGTTTTTTTCTTCATTCTTTTATGTTATATAAAGTAATGTTTATTTGTACTTACAAATCAAGCAGCGGAGATTGATGTTGATGAATGTGCGGCTCGCTGTTTTATTGAGCACTATTAAAGTAGATAGGAACAATGGGAGGTAGGTCACAAAGAAATGTGTAGCAAGTGTTTTTGAGAGGTTAAAAGATTTTCGGAAGGCAATGTTTTATTTTTTGATTGATGAGTTTAAAAGTAGAAGAAATAAAATTTAAAAAAAACTAATAATTTGTTATTAAAAAAAAATAGTTAATATTTTTGCATTTTTTTTTTAAATTATTGATTGATCTTGAAATTTAATTAAATTTTTAAAATTAAAAAAAAATTTTTTTTAGGTCAAAATAAAAATATTTTTTTTTTAACTTTTAATTATATGACTTCTAAAACTTTTAAGTTTGAATCAAATATTTTTTTTCTAAAATTTAAGAAAAATAAATTTATTTAATTCATTTCCTTTAAGTCATTAAAAAATCAGGTTACAATGTAAAATGATAAAATTCGATAATATTGACGAAATTTAATAAAAAATTATTTAATAAATATTTCCAGACATGGAAAACGTTTATTTTTTCCTGGGAACCAAACTCATTTCCCAAAATTATATTTACCTCAAGAAAATGAAAAATAATCCTAAATTAAGTCAATTTTATACATTTTTTAAGTAATTCTAGAAACTTTAATTTTTAAATTATAGAATTTCCCAGGAACGAGGTTCCCAGGTTCCCGCACTTTTTCCAGGACCGAATATTTCCATTAAAAAATATTATTTTTAAAATTAATTTTCAATTATTTTTGAATATATTTTTTTTAATATAAAAATTTTCAATTTTTTCACCTAAATTAAAAAAAAATTAAAATATACATAAATAAAAAAAATTATTTAAAATAAAAAATTATTATTTTCTCTTAATTTTTAGAAATTTACAAATTTTTTATACAATTATCGAAAAATATAAAACATAATGGAAAACATAATTTTATCCTTTTTTATTTTTTAAACTAAATAAATCTTTATTGTATAAATTTCAAAATTATTAATTTATGTAAGACATAATGTACAGTGAAAATTCTATCATAGGGCACCCAAAATTCAAATAAGTGTACCAATAAGAGAATATTTATTCTCTAATAGGGCATATCAATATTCAGAAATTCATACATTTTTCAAAGAAAATTCAAAAAAATAATGGTTTTACAAATATTTGTGATCATTAAGCTAAATTTTTACTCTTTAGATCAAAAATTTACAAAAATGAAAAAAAATTATCAAAAAAATTCAAAATGATAAATTTCTTTGATTTTTTTCAATTTTTTCACTTTTTTTACCTTTTCTTCCTTAATTATCTTATTTTAGACAATTTAGAACTTTTTTCTATTTAAAATGGTTAAAATAAACCCAAAATTTGAGATTTTGATTGAAATTCCATAGAAAATCAATGTGCCCTATAAGAGAATATGCCCTAACTCAGAATGGTCCTATGATAGAATTTTCACTGTATTAAAAATTTGAATTTTTTTTTTACTGAAAATCCCTCTTTAATGATTTTTCAATTTTTAATGTCTAATTTTCAACAGAAAAACTCCATTGAAAAATGAAAAAAATTCGTTTTAAGAAGATCTTATTTAAATATTTTAGGATTCTCATGAGTTGAAGTTAAAATTAAATTTCATAAGTCTTATTACTTTCAATAAAAAGATTTTTCGGTCTTGAACTTTTAAAAAATCATTTGAAAATTGTCCAGAGTCATATTAAAAATATTGTTTAAAATAAAATAAGGTAATTCGGATCAAAAAAAAAAAAAATAAATAAAATAAATAAATAAAAATAAAAAATTATAAAAAAATAAAACTTTTAAAATTCCTCAGTTATTTTAATTTTTTTATATCATAAATTTTTAACTTTTTTTTTTTAATTTTATTTTATTTAACACGATATCAACATTTTATCGAAAAAAATAGCATGAAATTTTTTAATGGTTTTGTATTAGTTAGGCCTAAACTAATATTAAATTCCATTCTTAAATGAACCTTTGAGATTTTAGAAAATTTTTAGTGCATTTGAGTATATTCAAGTATCTCTTTGACATACCCGATCTCACAAAAAATGCATAGAAACACTTTGGTTCGTTCTGAAATTTTAAATTTAGGTTTTTTGGACTACTTTAGGCCTAACTAATACAAAACCATCAAAAAATCTCATGCCATTTTTTTTTTCGATGAAATGCTAATATCGGGTGATATGATTTTAAACCTTAAAATCCATTTGTACATCCATTCCATACCTCTAATTGCCGATTTTAAGCTTTCCATTTAATTCCATTTTGTGAATTCAAAATTCTATTCATTCCAATTATAGGATCGATTACTATTCATGAACTGCTTTGAAGCACCAAATAACTCAAAACAAAAGCTGCTAGAACCTGCCTATGCTCTTTTATCAAAACGCTCGTTTTCTTTTTCATTCATGCATGTTACCTCACTTACAATTTCATTGCACTGCGAAAAAAAAAACATTTTAAAAAATGCATTTTAAAGTGAAAAGAGGGGCAATTTTCCACTTCTTTCCAAATGTATATCGATTACGATAACCACACAAATGCGAAACAACAAATGCCGTACTCTGTCACACAAACTGCATCGCAATTCATCAACCTGTTATACTCCACATTTTCTATTGATATTTTTTTTTCAATTATTTTTTGTGCATTATTTTGTGTATAAAAAAAAATAAAATTTATACACTCAAACATATTTTATTATTCGCCACTTACTGGGCAGCAGCAACATAAAGTTGCTTGTTTATGAACAATAATTGCATTATCTTGTGTGCGTTTGTCTGTGGCAGCAAGTGCAGCCGTTTGTGCATTAGAGCTGCGTTTGAAATAATGCCTCAAAGCAAGACTTATATAAAAAGCGAGGCAAGTGTAAAGCGATTTTCATTCAAAATACTGATGTGCAACTGAGCGAACATTGTGAAAATTTTACCGGTTAATTATTGGAAATTTTGCAAAATAAATTTAACGAACAGTGAAATTGAATTAAAAGTTCGTAGAAAAGTGCTATTAATGATAATTTCCAATATTTTCACAAAATAAATTGAAATCCGCTTCATTTTTGAGTGAATAAAATTTCGGAAAAATAAATTATGAAAAAGCGGGTAAGTGAAAGGATGCCGAAAAAAAAAGTTTGTGGTTGAAAATTTCGCACGAATTTAATCAAAAATTTACATGGGACCGCAAACTTTTGCCCGTGCGCGTCACACCGTAAAAAAGTGATTTTTTTTTCAAAATAAATAAAATTTTTCTGCTCTTTGCAGTTACTTTTGCTCGGCATTGCTTTACTATCGACTTTAGTAAATGCAATTCCCGAGATCTCCGAAAAAGCAGATACGCCACGGTATGCCCGCTTGCACACAAGTATCACACATCCGCAGTCCGGCGGCAGTAAGTATAGCTCCGTAAGTAGTTCTGTGGTACAATCGACGCAGAGTCCAGTGAAAAATTCCCTACCAACAACGCCAAAAACTACATCGGCACAAAATGTGAAGGGCACTCCAGCGAATGTTCAGTATAGCGTTCAGGAAAATTTGCAACCACCAACAGCGAATGCGCAGCATTATATTTTTCAACAATCAGCTAATGGAGCAGCTCAAGGGTTCATTCCAACAGGTTAGTTTTAGTTTTTTTCTAAAATTAAAAAAAAAGAAAAAACTTTCAGTCAATTAAGTTAAGATTTAATTAATTTTTTTTCAATACAAAATTCAATAAATTTAAGTTAAAATTTTTTTTTAATAAGAAAATTAATAAACTTAAAATTTTTATTTAATTTCATATATTGAATAAAATTAAGTACCTATAATTAAAAATTAATTGTTTAAATAAAATTTTTAATCAATATTTTAATTAATAAAAATATTAGATAAAAATTATTTTAAAATAATAAAAAAAATAATTTTAAGGTAAATTAAATTATTTAAAAAGTAAATTTAGTGTAATTTAAATATTTATTTAAAATTATTTTTTTAAAGAATTTTTATCTTATATTTTTATAAAAAATTTAGGTATTAAAAAATTATCTTTTAATTTAATTTATTTTATTTAATATATGAAATGAAATAAAAATTTTAAGTTTATTAATTTTCTAATTTAAAAAAAAATAAAATTAAAAAAAATTTGTAATTTAAAAAAAATAATTATTTAAATACAAATGATAAATAAATTTAAGTTACAAATTAACATATTTTTAAAAATTTTCTAAATTTTAATTTTTCATTGTTTTTAAATATATCAATTTTTTTTTCATTAACTAATTATTTTGTTTACCTTTTAGCTGGTCCAATGTTGATGCAAATTCTAACGCCGCAGGGACAACCAACAGGTCAAGTGCAGTACATTCAATTTTTGCGACCTGTAATGGTGCCAGTTGTGCCTCAAACATTTATGCAAACAGCACTCCAGCCATCGATCGCGCAACAATCCCCATTGGCACAGGCTCAAACGTCTTCAGCGGGCGTCATTGCGCAACAATATCTTCCCACCACGACGCCTCCTCCAATAAGCAGCGGCTTTTACCCATATTCTCAACAGCCATTAGCTGCCTTCTCTAGCCCGGTGGCATCGTATTACCATCCGAACATCTACAGCACGAATCGCGTGCAAATGGTGAACGGGCCCGCCGACCTCAGTCTCAACACGGACGAGTACATGCCAGCTGCTTCCGAAATGACGTACAAAGTTATCAAACCAGTTATTAGATCGTAGGGCATTCTCGAAACGAGATATTTATTTGTAGAATGGAGACGACTGGCTGACGAGTTTTTTTTATTATTCGCAGATAGGAACTCCATTATTGTCCATTAAGATAATAAAAAAAAGAAAATTTTCATAAAAATTGCAGGTAAAAAAAATTTCCTCTCTTATCGATGCAGCATGGAATTTTTTATCAACTTGCATTCTCTTTTCATCATAATTTTTGTGGTAAAATCACTTCGCCCTACTTTAACGCAGTTTCACACTCTCTTCGTGGTCTGCGGTAAGTTATGTTTAATTTAGTGTTAATTAATGAGCATCCTGCTTTTTTTCAATGAATTATGCATTGACCGAACATTTCCATGAATGGCAATTACTTTCACAGTGAATTCAAAAAGTATTTCTGTCAGTTAATTTTTTTGCGAATCTCATGAATTGCAATAACCTGCCAAAAAATTAGGCACTTATAACCCACATCACGAAAGGGGGCATCATTTAATGCTCTAGTTTGCACTCAAGTGTCTTAACAACCATCAAATTTCAAAATACTTTCGCCCGCAAATTAATGAAGCACTTCACATGGTGCTGCGGCAAACATAATTTGATGACATAATTCTAGCCTGTCTGATATTCAGACGTTTTTAATTTTAAGTCATGCCAACTCCCATCATGAGAGAGTGTTAATGCTCGTTTTTTTCAATTATTTGATTGTTTTGATTGATCAATTTGTTACAAGTTTATTAATCAGCATGCAACAGTGATGGGGACTTATAGGGCTGTTGGACCTGAAAAAAAATTTTTTTGCTTCATGGGTTTGAATTAATTTGAATAGATTTAAGCTTTAAGAAGCCTATGATGAGACTCATGGGAACCTGAAAAAAAAAATATTTTGCTTGGTTTGAATTAATTGGAATAGATTTTAGGCTTTAAGAAGCCTATGTTGAAACTCATGGGAACCTGAAAAAAAAAATATTTTGCTTGGTTTGAATTAATTGGAATAGATTTTAGGCTTTAAGAAGCCTATGATGAGACTCATGGGAACCAGAAAAAAAATTTTGCTTGGTTTGAATTAATTGGAATAGATTTCAGACTTTAAGAAGCCTATGATGAGACTCATGGGAACCTGAAAAAAATTTTATGCTTGGTTTGAATTAATTGGAATAGATTTTAGGCTTTAAGAAGCCTATGTTGAGACTCATGGGAACCTGAAAAAAAATCTTTTGCTTGGTTTGAATTAATTGGAATAGATTTTAGGCTTTAAGAAGCCTATGTTGAGACTCATGGGAACCTGAAAAAATTTTTTTTGCTTGGTTTGAATTAATTGGAATAGATTTTAGGCTTTAAGAAGCCTATGTTAAAAAATTTTATAAACCCAAAGCTTTAGGATCCAGTCACTTAGTTATTTTGCGTTCCGCTACTGCAATTAAATATGAAGCTAGACAGAAGAGAAAGAAGGTAACATTTAATCCCTTTATTGTTAATTTATTATTATGTAAACTTACCGCAACAAAGTTTGATTGTTATCATCATTCAAATTGGATTTTCGAACCGTGTGAGATAAAATTACAATTTTTCATCCACAAAATTTGCTCCGTCATGTTGCCGTATAGTACCTAATGGAAAGAAATGTTCAAACAAATTATTAATTCTTGTTTGCAGCGTGTGTATTTTAAAAGTGCCAGTAGCTACTCATTATTTTTGTTTGTGGAAATTTGCCTTTTGATAAAAAACGTTGCATCATTTGTTTCGCGGGAACTTGTTTCAAAAATTTAATTAACACAATTTCTCCGAAAATTATGACCAACAAGGATGACACTAATAAATTCATATCACGTCTGAAACATCAACATGTTGTCTGGATGTAATAAAAATATCTATGTTAACAATTTAATTGACCCTCTCACTACGCGTCGCTGAGTGACTGACACGTATTCTGAATCATCATTCAGTTTCTCTCTCGGTTATTTCGAAATGTTGTCATTCACGACAAATTGATATGATGATAAGTAAAAAAAAAAATGTCGACTTATTTTTTTCTAGTTTTATGTTCTCGCGATGCTGTCGAACTTTTAAGAGATGAAGTGAAAAAAAAAAATAGATTGTCACATTTTTCATCAGGTGACATTTTCTTTTCCGTCACTTTGATCACGACACTAATCCCTTCTTTTTTTTCCTTACAAAGTGACTGACTGACACGCGAAAGTAATAGAAGATTGATGATGAAGCCCGCTAATTTAATATGACGTGAGATTTTTTGAGGTCTAATGTGATAAAGGCATCCTTGTTGTTCGTGCCTCTTTTTTCACCAGAAAATTTGTTGGAAATGCATATTAAACGGTAGGTACGCAAACAACGTAACAACGCCAATACGCAGTGGTAATACACAGAGAGGTAATTGATGGAAATGAAGAAACAACAAGATATGATGCTGAATGAAGGTAATTTAAATAAATCGATATTGTATATCGTGTTTATGCCTATTTCACAGTCGGTATATCATACAAATTACATGATAACTAACAATGTTGAAAATATGCATGTATAAATCATATCAAATGACTGTCAGTTGGGGCGGCATGGTTTTCTCTGAAATTTTTTTTTATAAAAGAAAATTGAAACTTAATTTAGGCTTTAAAAGAAATTTTTAAATATTTTTGGTAAGTATAATTATTTTTAATGATTTTAAAAGTAATCAGATATATTTTAGTTTTTAGCTTAAGAGACATGATTTGGCTTTCTAAAATACAAAAGTCGCTTTGGAAGAACAGTTTGTAAGGAGCTTCCATTCCATTTTAGAAGATGAAATCAATTCTCTAATGAAGTAGCTGCCTTTCGAGTTTCCATTCTAGAAGATGAAATCAATTCTCTAATGAAGTAGCTGCCTTTCGAGTTTCCATTCTAAAAGATGAAATCGATTCTCTAATGAAGTAGCTGCCTTTCGAGTTTCCATTCTAGAAGATGAAATCGGTTCTCTAATGAAGTAGCTGCCTTTCGAGTTTCCATTCTAGAAGATGAAATCGATTCTCTAATGAAGTAGCTGCCTTTCGAGTTTCCATTCTAGAAGGTTTCTTAAAACTCCTAATTTGACCTTTCTTTTTACAAGAAGAATAAGATGACGAGTAAGTTTATCTTTATTAAAGAAAATAGTGTTTTGAATACCTTTCAACATCCAACTGAGTCAACTTGCTTAGTAATGTCACCCCAACTGAAAGCAATTTTTCCTTATATTACGTTAGTAAACAACAGTCATTCATTATTTTATGATATAAAATGTGTGTTGCTGCAACGCAGAGCAGAAAATATAAGGAAAAAAAGAGAGTATAGGAAGCACCTGATGCCTTAGTTAAGTATCTCAACATTATTATTATGTCTGGAAGGTAAACACAGCAAACGATATAAAACACAAGCGTGTGTAAGTAAATTATTGATTGATAAATGATAGCAATAATTTGCCTATAACTAGCTCTTTGTCACAATTGACTATGGAAGAAATTTTTAACAACTTTTGTGCAACTGTTGCTGTGAAAACACTTGTCAAACCATTACATGATGTAAATAATTGCGAAAAAAGTTTGCTTTGACATTTTTTTTTGTACTTCGTCTTATTGTTATCAAAGGAATGCCAAAAAAAAAAAGTAATAAAGATCACTAACGAAGAAAGGAAAGAGTTACAAAAAAAAACCGAGCGCATATTTATGTGATGGAAACAATTTAGAAAGATGATTGATGAATTTCGTCATGGCATGAAGTAATACGAAGCACAGAATGAATGAGGGTAATTTTAAACAGAGCATATTTTCACCATGACTACCACAATTGAAAGCCTGACAGTGAAGCATTTTTGCTCATAACGTAATAGCACTTTTTTTTTTCGGTGAGCACGACATTGACGACGCCGAGGAACAACACCCAGTGCAATTACGATTATGATAATCAATTTTCGGTGTTCGGGAGATTGTAATGGGATTATTTCCATTTTTGATTTTTTTTGTATTGATTTAATAAATTAATAAGCGAGTGGCTTCCCCAAAATCACGCGTTTTTTGTTCAACACAAAACGAGCCACTGTTATTATGATATTCACGGCAATTGAACAAAAAGTACACACATTTGCTTGTGGTAGGTTCGTACACGCGAAAAATTATTTCCCTGCTGTGTTTTTCGGGGTGAATTGTGCGTGAGAGGATCTAGCTACAGCATACTGTCATCGTGTTACTTCTGCTTCTTTTGCATTTATTTAGCTAATTTACATATTTCAATATGTTCCAACCGATATACGAAATCCGGACCGCATCATTATACCGAGAGTGTGTGGTTTTAGATTTGAGTGCAGAACATAGATTTGATCCGAAAAACTGAAAACTGCGAGCGACGCGACATGGAGAGGAAGAGATGGAGGATGTACATGTGGGATTTTCACATGTTGCTATGATGACTGTGTGTCCCGAAATTACATTTCACGGATAGTTGAATAAGTTAATTTTGTTTTTTGGGGCTAAAACGCGGCGGTACGATGCGAGCAAAGATGCGAATAATCTGTGTCATTTGTATTCGCAAATTCAAAATAAATAAGCCCCATTTTGACACGATAATTATTGTAATTTTTATTTGAGGGCAGAACAGAGTGTAAGAGAGGGAAAAACGAGGAGGATAAAATCCAGAAGCGTTTTATTTTTGATTTATGACACGCTTCGTTGATGGATAGTCAACAATGTTCGAAAAAAAGTATCAAATCAAATTTATTACAAATTGATTTTTAATGGTATTAAAAAAGCGGAAAAGAGAAAACCAAATGCTTTTTTGACTGGATCGATAAAAACGTTTTGTATTTTGGTAAGTGACAATTTTGATTCGGAAAATTGTTTTTTATTATTTATCAATTCAGATTAAATTGACAGCACAAAACATATATCATCACATTTGAAAGTCAATTAAGTTGTTGTTTGTATGAAAAATATTATGACAAATATTTTGTTGACACTATGTTGCCAAGTAAACAAGAGTGTCGTTGATGAACATAAATACTCAGAACTTTTTTGTTCATGGGTATTTTAATGATTTATTTTATTAATAATCTGATTAAAAATTAAAGGAAAAGCAAACTGGGAGGAAATTCAGAAAAATATTGAAAGTTCATAAAAAAAATATGACTATTCATGACTATTGCAGTTGAATTAGAAACTTTGAATATAACATAATCGACCGGCTTGCGATAGTTTTCAGGTTGCAGTAGCTGCAAAATGTATCATCGTCAAAACTCTTATCAAGCTAGTCTTTTAGTGAATTTTAGTTCATGACGAAACATGACAAGAAACTCTTACTTTTCTTAAAATAAAAGCCCCTAAAAGTTTTCTTCCAAAATTTTTTCAACTTTATGTTATTTTTTCAATAAACTTCAGTTAAAAGTTCAGAGAAAAATTTTATTTTACAATATTTTGGTCTGCAAATCGATTTATTAGGCTATTTGGGACCCCCTCTTTCATTCTAGCTATGTCTCAACCCTCTCCTAATGCAAATAAGCGAGATACTGGTTTTTCTCCACAGTGGGATTTCACGGAAAAAATTTTTCCTGGAAAACTTCACACAGGTAAGTAAAAATTATAGTAAATTTAATGATTTGCAGCCACAAAAAAAAAGGTCTCGAATACAGAAGATTATGAATACATAATAAGCGTGCCTAAATCGAATTACACGGTCCAACAAATTTTTTCAAAAAATTTTTAACAATTCTAAAACCCATTGGAGTTGAAAGAGGGCTAAAAAATATTCGATACGTATTTTTTTGTTTAGATGTAGCAGGTCAATAAATTTTTTATGAATTTTTGAAAATTTAAAAAAAGGTATATTTTGCTCCTCATGTCTTCTCGATTTTTGTCAAAGTTTTCAAATATTTTGATTCGATATTGGGATTCGAATGTGCTTATTTATGCTTCTAATAATTATTTAGGTAAGTCATTTTTGATAATTTTTTATAAGAAATTCAAAGTTTTATTGATCCCCAACACGTTCGATAAGGGTTTCTAGATGTCACCGAGAACGATTCACAAAAACGTTTGTTTTAAAAAATTATTCGTAATTACGATTAAATACAATTTTGACTTAATGTATATCTGGGAAACTTGATATTTTCCATAACGGGCCAGATTTTTTTCTGAAATTTTAATAATTTTTAAAAACACAAACAAGCACAATCCAATCAAAAAGTTTGACAAAAATTAAGATAACACGAGGGACAAAAAATTTTTTTTTAAATTTTCAAAAATTCATAAAAAATAATTTGATCTGCCAAACAAAAAAATACGTATCGAATATTTTTTAGTCCTCTATCAACTCCAATAGGTTTCAGAATTGTTAAAAATTTTTTGAAAAAATTTGTTGGACCGTGTTATTGAGCAATTATATGTTTTTTTTAACTCATTAAAGAAAATTACTCGAAAAAATATCAAAAACGTTGAAAAATTGATATCCAAATTAACAATTCACTGAGAATCATCTCTGGTTCTACTAAATCAACCCTATTAGGATGGTTACCAGTGTTAACAAACATTCTACCAGAAAAAGAAATATCATATTAGACAACATGCAAAAAAAATGTGATTTAATAAAAAATTCCTTGCTTTATAAATTTCGACAAAGTCTCCCACTGCAAAGATTAAAACGGAAACCTCCATGGCTTAAAGAAGAACAGACATTTGATGCAATATCAACATGGAAAGTTGAATGGAATAACACATATTATCGATACACAAACCTGGTTGAAGACCCGGCAAAAAATTGCCTGGATTCAAAGAGAAAAAAGGTGTTTGGGAAAAACTATGATAGTTTAAAGACTTCTAAAATTAAGTCAAAGCAATATGTGATAAACGAAATAAGTATATGAAATAGTGATATTATATGAACTAGCCAAAAAACGTCGCAATATCATCGTAAATGATGAAAAGAAATAGAACAACAACAACAAACAACTCTCTCAGGTAAACAAAACAAAAATCATATAACTTTGATGAAATTCTCAAAATTGCAAGCCACAAGCATAACTTTTGGGCTTAAATATTTGATAAAAAAAACCTACCTCTTCATATAGACTTGTTGATCCTTTCTCCCGAAAAAATTTGCTATGAAATGATAAGCATTGTCATGCTCTTTACAAACTCTCACTCCATCTCATTATTCACGTATAGTTATTTATCTTTTAATAATAATCTCTTTCATAAGAGCTACATGTACAAAAATATTCACCACAAACTCTTTTCCTTTAGATGCTTTTCGAGCTATATACGTACGAAAAAAAGCAAACAAGTGTACCAAAAAAAAAGAGACTAAATATTAAAATCTCTTGTTGCAACTCTTTTTGTATTATACGACGAAGAGATTTTGCTTTCATTCATATTCATGCTCAGCTCATTCATATCGTTCATACGAAGACGTATAAAGCCAAGTATTTTCACCACAACATGTGATCTTGTTTATTTATGTATAATTTTTTTTTCTGTATTTTGTTTTGTGATACACTTACTTACGCACTTGTAGTGACTTTCATGCGGATCAGATGCATTCGTTGTACTTTGCCGCTATATGAGTCAACGTCTCTCTGGTCAAAACGGTGTCCACTCCATATATAAATAATTCAACCCCACTTTTTAAAGTTTGCAGTATTGATTTAGCTTTAGGATTAAAAACATCGAGAGTGGAAGTGCTCCTCAAGTTTTTAATTTTTTTTTATTAGTTTAATAATTTATAACAAACAAATAATAATCATATATTAAGATATTTCGTGTCGTGTGTGAATGATAATATAGATAAATTGCATCACCGAAGAAATTCCAAGCTAATTAGATTTAATTAGACATCTTTACGGATATTTGTCTCTTTGGTGCCGACTGGATTTAAAGAGAAAAAAAATCAAAATGGTAAGTCAAATACTGAGTGATACAAAGTTTATAAAAAAAATAATTGATTATAATTATCGTCGTACGAAGATTTAAGTGCGTGAAACGTAGCAGAGGAAAATTATGTGGTTTCGGAGAAAATTGCAGAAAATGCGTACCTGAATGTGATTTAGATGAAGGAAGTGACAATTATTTGTGAAATAATTAAAGCGGATGTTGTGATCAATGATCTAGTGCAATTATTAGTGTTGCAGGTTTTTTTACATAATAATGCAAATGATTTGCACTGGATGTAGTGAAATCAATATTGGACATGTGTGTGAAATTTGTGAGCGTGAGAAAGTTCATAAAAGGAGTTCGAGTGTGATTTTTTTTTTAAAGTGAAATGAATTTTTTGAATGATGTGTGAACGATCGATGGTATTGTTTTATGATGAGAAAAATTAATGATCAATTGTCTTGGTATATCAATCATTAGTTATTTTGTGGGAAAAACAGGATGATCTAAGGAAATGTTTGAAAAGCTGAAATTGGTTTCAAGAATTTTGAATAAATGAACGTCATCAAGGACTAATTTGTTAATAGTTCGAGAAGTCATAGGCTTTTGTTAAATATTAAGAGCTTGTTTGGATTCTTTGGTAAAATTTCAATTAAGAAAATTTTAAAGCTGTCAAGTCACTTTCGATTGATGTTTAAATTAAAGGAATCTCTGTTGAAAAGAAATCATTAGCAAATCGATTCTTTAACTTCTAAATATCAATTGAAAATCTTTGGATTTTTCGAAGGTTTCAGACTAACACTTGTTTTCTAGCAATAGAAAAAATAAATAATTATCCTTATGAGTTTTCGATTTATGAAACGAAAAAAAAAACTTGATGTAGCTCGAGACTTGAGAAATCAAATTTTTTTACTTTTTTTAAGTTCTTTGTAAGTTCTCAGACTTGGAAAGAAATGATCTACTAAAGATTTTTCGTCTTTAGTAGAATTCTAGTAGAAAAAGTTCAAAAAAATTTTTTTTTTTGATATTTTTTCCTTATTAGGATTATTATTCGTTTCGAGTAGATCATCTTTCGCGTAGATCATCTTTGTCTGAGAACTCAGGTCTCCAGATTTCTCAAGTCTCGTGCTATATCAAGTTTTTTTTTCGGTTCATTAGATCAAAAACTTGAAAGAATACTTATTTATTTTTTCTATTAGAGATGATGTTGCCCAATCAGCATTTTTTGTTTTGATGTTCTATGATCTTTGTATTGTCTTTGATTTGGGGGTTTTGATAAGTTTCAGAGCGTTAAAGTAAACTCTTTGCTTCATATTTAGTGTTTCTGAATCATTTATGGAGGTTCAAAAAAAAAATTTTAGAGACTCCTTTGTGAAATTATTTAAACATGACATGAGCAAATACGAACAAGCAAGACGATATATAAAATGACAAAAAGGCTACTCAGAACAAATTTGACTTTTCCTGTGATTCAAGACCGACACGATCACAACACATGAAGAAGGTCCAGACTACAAACACCTATGTCACGAACAAATTACTCGCGCAATAGTGTCTTCCATGAAGGGATTAATTTCTTTAATAGCCTCCCTTCTAAATTACGATGAACCGACAACCTTCTTCTTTTCAAATCAAAACTAAAAAAAAACACGTTAGAAACTTTCTGATAAAACTCACAAAACGGGACATGACAAACTTCACCTTTATAAGAAACGGATAAGATTTACAATATTTTGGAAATTGTTCATATCTTTGTAAGTCTCATCCGTTTCTGATGAAGGCGAAGTTTGTCATGTTCCGTGAATTTTCCTTTTGTGAGTTTTATCAGAAAGTTTCCAACGTGTTTGATTAAATTCACAAATGAATCTTCGAAAAATGGTTTATTTTGATTCTTTTTTCTGCTAAGCCAAAACCTTTCATTTCATTTTTCAGACTAAACTCAAAAGCACTTCAGTTCATTAACAATTCTTGATCAGAGACCGCTTTGTATTCTAAACAATCCATTAACCTTGACCTTTTTTCATCTGTCTGTCTATCTCACCTCTTCTCGCAAAACTAATCAAGCCATCTTACCCAGCAAAATGAAACACTTCACAACACAATTACTCCTCATAGTGTTTATTCATAGAAACCATAATCCCCGCAATCACTCATCCTAATCCAAGCCATATATTTCCCAACATTTCCCGCAGGTTGTAATTATGTAGCAACAACAATCCTCATTTCTCCTTATTAAGCCACCAAATTACTTCCTAATTAATGTTAATAGCATACAATTATTATTTTCGTCAAATATTGTCATCTTCTTACAAGAACAGAAAAAAAAGTCATTAACCTGGTTGCATCGTCAGAGGATTAAGTAACTCTGAAAATTAGTCAATTAATCATCAGCAACGTTTGAAATCTGGGACAGTTTCGGTCCCCGGAACGAAAGAATGTCGCCATATAATTTAAAGTAAACAAAAATTCGTTACGCAAAATGAAGCGCAACATTGTATCGCCGCACAAGAGAGCGAGAAACGTAATCGAATCAAAAGTTAATGCAATCAAATCAGAGCAATCATCAAAATATAAATCATATCACGTTCCAAACAGGAGTCCATTACAGCATCTTTCCTCATTCAACGTTTGTAAAATGAAGAAAGAAAGAAACGTGAACCTGTTTGTTTGTTACTCGACCGACGACGACGACGACGACGTGAATTGTGACAGGAAAGAATAATAAAGCATTAAAAGCACGGCGCCCGTACAAAAGACGAGAGAAAAAAATCATTTCACTTTCATTATTTGTCTTATTTTTATGTTTTTTATACATTTCTCGCGTCGTCTTACATTTCTTTTGCATCATCGATTATAAATATAATGGAGCCTATCAGTGAACGTGTTGTTTTTACGTGATCTGGAGTAAATAAGTTGGAAGTAGTAGTGATTGTTAAAAATATCTAAAGTGCTCGATGATTGATTGACGAGACTAGAAGAAAGAAAAAAAACCAAAAGAAAAGTGAAATAATAGATTTTTATCTTGCAAAAAAAAAAATTGTGTAACAAAAATTTAAAAGGCGTAGTTCGCATTAAAATAAATTTTGACCACGGCTGTCAATATTTCATCATTTATGGTCCAAACATGAGTTGTAATTGATTAAAATCATCACATCATGTTAACTTGACATGCGTTAAAACAAAAGATTTTTTTTTAAATTAATTGTTAAAAATTTACCTGCATTGCGTAATGGCGTGACATTGTTTTCTTTTTTTCTCCATTAAAAAACGGGCGAGATGTTTATTTGCTTTAATTAAAGTCACATCCGACATATTTATTCCATTTATGCCACGTGCTTGCACAATTAGGTCATGAATGAAGAAATGTCGAAGGTAATTTCCCTTTAAAGTGCGGTTGACAGTTGCTCTTGTCTTGGAGGCAAATGAATGGTTTTGTTGTCTTTGTGAATGATTTTGAATGAGTTGAATGCAAAATTGGAGAACAATGATCACCTGAAGTAAGATTTGTTTAATAATTTACTTCTGTGGATTTAAATAATTTTTTTTTGAGAATTGTCACAAAGTTTTATGAATGGATTGTTTGTGATATATAAATGGTCAAAGAGAGTTTTTAAGTTAGAGTTAAGAAAACAAAATTAAAAAAAAATAGTGATAAAAACAAACACGTTAGAAACGTTAAAGACTTTACTTAACTTGAGGTAAAAATTAAAAAAATATTTTTTTTTTATTGAAATTTATTTAAACTTCAGAATAAATCTAAAATCAATTTTTACCTTTTTTTTAATTAAAAAAAAAAATTTTAATTAAAAAAAAATTATTGACCAAAAATTTTTCTGAAATTTTATATTTTTTTTAAATTTTAAACCACAAAGGAGGAAAAATAAGGTTAAAATATCGGTAAAAAATGTTGTTTTAGTTTTATATTTTTTTTTTAAAGAAATTTTAATTATTTTTTTTATTTTATTTTTAATTTTTCTAAAGAAAAAGAAAAACTTTTCTAAAAGGAAAAAAAAAATAATTAAAAATTTTATTTAAATATTTTTTTTATTACGCTAAATAAAAAAAATAAATTATAAATTTTATTAATTTATAATAAAAATTTTATTAATTTATAACAAATATTATTTGAGAAAAATAATTAATTTTTTTGGTGATAAAAATTTTTAAAATATAAAAAAATAATTTTAAAACAATTTCATTAATTTTTCCACCAAAAAATAGACATTATCATTATTTTATTCCAATATGGGATTTTTGACAAAAATAAATAGGATTCATTGTAAAATAATATTAAAAAGTGCACTTAAATAAATTGATTTCTTTGAAAAAAAAAATATAAAATAAAATAATAAGCTCAGCTTATCAATGCCCTTTTTATTTTAATATTTTTTTTTATAATTTTAATATTTTTTTTTATTGTAAATTTAATTGATTTTTTTTTATCAACCAAAAATATGATGATTTCAGTTAAATTAATCAGCTAAAACAAGTCAGACAACTTTAATTCCACGAAGTGATTTAATAAAGGATCCAAGAAGTGTTACTTGTAAAATTTGTTAGAAATTTCTGAGAATCCAATTATAATGCTGACTTAGCTTTGTTCATCAAACTAATAAATCCCACGTTCAAATTCCGTGAGCAATAATAAATCAACATGAAGTGAATTTAGAAGCTTATTTCTCGCCACAAATTTCTACGAAGCAAAGTAATTAAAACAGCGAAATACGCTTAATAAATACTGCTAAATAATTGCGAAGTACATGAAAATTCATTCCAACCAAAATTTAAAACACTACCGCAGAATTTTTTTCTGGAAATTAACTAATGGACCTTCAATCCGATTAAAATAAAATAAATGCTGTCTGTTGCGAATTCAAAAAATCATAATTTCCAGAAATACAGTTTTTTTGCTGCCTCAAACGCACAAAGTGAATGAAAATTTCTCAAAGCTGATTATGACGAACGCCAGAGGTAGCAAAATAAATGCTTTTTGCCAAAAACGCAACATAATTGCGAACGAGTCAGTTAGATGAGTGCCCATATTTGGCTTGTTTGGAGAAATGTTAACTTGCGTCCATATATGATTTACCTTGATAATAAAAAAAAACAAGATCAGTATTTTCATTTTTAGAAATTTATCAAAAATTATTAATTTAAGCGTATTTTATTATTTTTTTATTTATTTTTTTGTAAATAATTTTTGATAATTTTTTAAAATAAAATTTAAATTTTTTATAATACCTTAGTTTAAAGGTATTTTATTAAATTTAATTTATTTTTTTTTTATTTTTCACCTTTAAAAATATTTTATTTAAACGTTTTTTTTTTAATTTAAAAATTTAATTAAATTTTATTATTTTAAATATTAACTTTTTTGTTTTTTATGAATTATTATATTTATTTTTTTTTTGTAAATATTTTTTTATTTTTTAAATTAATGAATTATTATTTATTAAATTATTTTTTTAAATTTTTATGGTTTATCAATTTAATTAAATTTTTTTTTCACCTTTAAACATATTTTATTTAAACATTTTCTTAAATTTATTTTAAAAATTTAATTTAACTATTTAATTAAATTTTATTTTTTAATTTTTTTTATTTTTTTTTTTTTTTTTTTTTTTATTTTATTTATTTTTTTTTAATAAAGGAACGAAAATAATTTTTTTATCTTTTAAATTAATTGATTAATTAGTTATTATTATTTAATTTTAATGTTTTATTAATTTAATTTAAATATTATTTTTAATTAAATTTTTTATTTTTACTCTTAAAATATATTTTTTAAATTTTATTCAGTTAAATTATAGTTTTTAAAAATATTATTTATCTAACAAATAGACATAAAATCCTCAAAACACCCATTTTTATCAAAAATTTTTAAAATGCGATAAAAAAAGAAATAAAATCAAACAAACATACAAACAAAAAGGCATTAACCTACGATAAATGCACCATTCAAGAGTTGTTATAGTAATAGTATTATTATTAAAAGCATAAGCATCAACATATTTTTTTTATATATTTTTCGATGCTCGTTATATTACGACAACCGAGTAGTTAACTGAACAATAAAAATAAATAATAAATTGAAAAATGTTTTCCTCTCTCATTTGTTGTTATATTATCATATGTTTGCTTCAGTTACTTCCAATTCCAGTTGCCAGTGACTACAACAAGCTGGCTCGTTGTTATCAGTAGCAACTTTTATTCGCAAAAAAATAAATAAAAATTGCACTCTGATGGTTTTTACGCGCATTTAAAACTACTAATGGTTATTTTGCACATAGTCATGAAAAATAATAAAAATAATGGTCGAAAAAAATCCCATTAAAGTTTTTGAGATTTTTGTTTATGATGGTGGAAAATTGAACGTATCTATTTAGTTATTTGCAGCAGTAGGATTTTTTTAATGACGAAAATTACAGTTTTATTAGAGATTTTTGAAATATTTTTTGCTTTTTACTTTTCTACTAGTTTCATATCACTCTCTTGCCTATTTTGCCTGAGGCTATTACTTTGGGACTTTCCCTGTAGGACAATAAACGATGTTTTATTAAAAGCATAAATGAGCAAAAATGAAATGAAAAGAAAATCTTTCGTTGATTAATTAAGATAGACTCTCCTTCTAGGAAATGTCCATTAGAGAGATATGTTTATTGGTGAAAAATCATGTTGAAAGCTTGCTAAAGGAAATTTCTAATCAAAAAAATTTTTTAAAAACATGTTTATCTTTACTGATCTTGAAACATTTTAGTTGATGAAAATTAGTAGCTATGGCGAATAAAAGTCTTTTCTGAAAATTCATTTAAGAAAGTAGAAAAAAAAATAATCTTTTTGATTTTGATTTACAAAGTATTTTTTCGGAGAATAGTTAAGCTAATGGAGATTTATGTCTCTCTTGTGCCTTAAATGAGCAACATTTTTTTTGTCACAAAGTCTTTTTTACGTCCATTTGTGGCATTTTTTGTAGAATTATTCTCTTCAATTTTCGTCAATTAGTTTTTAGATTAAATTTGTGATTGGTTTATTGTTTTTTTTTTGCTTTAAATGAAAGTTGTCGATTGATTGATTTTATTTTTCGATATATTTTTGATTGTTTTAGAGTGAAAATGATTAAATTAGATTTATAAAATGTTTAAATTAATTTATTTTAATTATTTTATACAAATTTTTTATATATTCTCAAAGTAATTTTTAATTTGATTTTTATTTTAAAATAAAAAATAGGAGACTTATTATTTAAAAATTTTAATTTATTTTAATTAATTAGTTAATTTTTCCTTTAAATTTTTTTTTATTTGTCAGAAATTAATTTTCAATAATTTTAAGGGTAATTATCTCAATTATTTTTTTTTACGTTAAAAATAATTTAATATTATTTTTGATAAATTTTTCTCGAATTTTTGACAAAAAAAAATTCATAAATTTTTTAACTTTTTTTAGAAATAAATGAATAAATAATTTACTTAAAATATAAGCTTTTATACAAAAAGTTTAATTAAAAACAAAATAAAAAAAAAATAAAATTAAATTTAAACGGTTAATTTAATTTTATTTTTAAAATTAAAAATTATTTTTTTTTTTTTTTTTACACAAAAATTTCCTACAAAGAGTAGATTTCCTAATACTTTCTAAAAATAATTAATAATAATTAATTAATAAATAAATTATTAATTTGTATTTAATATCTAAAATCTATATTTAACCTCAAATTTTATTTCTTACAGTACAAAATCAGCAAGAAAAATTTTTTTCTTACTTTTTTCAATTAATAAAAAAAAATAATTTTGTAAAAAAAATTAACTAGAAAACTTACAGAAAAAAAATTTAGTTATCAAACTTCCTCAATTTAAATTTTTAACCTCGTTTTTTCACTGCAAAATCTGAAAGAACAACAAGGATTTTACATTTTTTAATTGCTTCTTACACTCGCAACTAAGTTGCCTATTTGTCTTCTCCTAGATTCTTGTTTTTTTCCTCCACTTTATTGTTTTTACTAAAATTGTAGTTTTAATGTCATTCTTTCCGTTTACGACAAAACCTTCTTCCTCGTAGTACTTTTGCCAAAGTTATGCACAAAAACAACAAGATAAAAGTTTTGTTTGCATTGTCATACAATGTCTATCATTATCATTTTAATTACACCGCCACTCAACTCTGCGCTGCTAAAGAATCGTGAAACTTCCTCCCTTAGCTGCCGAAAAAAAAAATCATTACACTTCAATCTTTCACTTGCGTTGAACTAAATAACTAGTTCATGTTGTTGCTGTCTCAGTAATTACCTAGAATTTCTCGCGAAACGAAACGAGAGTGTAACAAATCGATGTAATGACAAGAACAATTGTTTCACGAGACATCATTGCCACTTGCACGTCTCCTTGTTGTTTATGCATGCACAAAACATGTCGCACAATGCACAAAAAACTTTTTAAGTTGTTGTCTTCCGATCTTGTCTTTTCTTCTGAATGAGGAAAAAAAGGAGAAAAATGCAGGCAGATGCAACACCAAACAACAATAACAATGATGGTAATAATAAAAGTTACGTGTTCTTGAATTTTATTTGACTGTAATAACAATAATAATAATAACATTGTCTGCGAGTCGCGTTAGAAACAGTTTCTCTCTCTGATGATGATGATGACACAAATTGTACGTGTTCGCAGTGGCAGCGCAATATCAGCATAGGGAAGAGCATTATGCAAACCAAATAATATAATCTTAATGTTTGTGTTTGTTGTCTTGGATGTCGCGACAAAGCTTGTTACTTACTTGTCTCGTTTGTCTTGTCGTGTCCTTTGTAGGTCGGAACAATGATTCATTTCATTTAAACCTTCTTTAAAAGTTCATTTCAAAAGCTAAATATTTTATATCAAGAGCTGAGAATTTTTTCAAGAGCTAAGAAATTTTTCAAGAGCTAAAAATTTTATTTCAAGAGCTGAAAAGTTCATTTCAAGAGCTGAGGAAGTTTATTTCAAGAGCTGAGAAGTTTATTTCAAGAGCTGAGAAGTTTATTTCAAGAGCTGAGAAGTTTCTTTCAAGAGCTGAGAAGTTAAATTCAAGAGCTAAGAATTTTAGATCAAGAGCTGAGAAGTTTATTTCAAGAGCTGAGGAAGTTTCTTTCAAGAGCTGAGAAGTTCAATTCAAGAGCTAAGAATTTTAGATCAAGAGCTGAGAAGTTTATTTCAAGAGTTGAGAAGTTCATTTCTAAAGCTAAGAAGTTTCTTTTAAGAGCTGAAGAGTTTATTTTAAAAGCAGAGAATTTTTTTGTAAGAGCTGAGAAGTTTATTTCAAGAGCTGAGAAGTTTATTTCAAGAGCTGTAAAGTTCATTTTAAGAGCTGAGAAGTTCATTTCTAAAGCTAAGAAGTTTCTTTTAAGAGCTGAAGAGTTTATTTTAAAAGCAGAGAATTTTTTTGTAAGAGCTGAGAAGTTTATTTCAAGAGCTGAGAAGTTTCTTTCAAGAGCTGAGAAGTTCATTTCTAAAGCTAAGAAGTTTCTTTTAAGAGAAGTTTCTTTTAAGAGCTGAAGAGTTTATTTTAAAAGCAGAGATTTTTTTGTAAGAGCTGAGAATTTTGAGAATCAATTCAAGAGCTGAAGAAGTTTGAGAAGTTTCATTTCAAAAAAGCTGAGAGTTTATTTTAAAAGCAAGAATTTTTTTTAAAAAGCTGAAAAATTTTCATTTTAAAGCTAAGAAACTAAGAAGAGTTTATTTTAAAAGCAGAGATTTTTTTTATAAGAGCTGAGAATTTTATTTCAAAAGCTGAAAGAGATTCATTCAAAAGCTGTAAAGTCAAGTAGAGTAAAATCATGAACCAATTTCACCTATTGTACCAGCCTTGTTTCATTACTTTTTTCTATCTTTCTTCTTAAGAATAAGTGATTTATTAGTCTCACCTACCTTTGGAGTCTCCATTCTAACGTGTCACGAATGTCTATTTGCACATTCTTTTCTTTTTACTTCCATGACGAGACATGCTAAGTGCAAGGTCATGGCTGTTCATTTACATTATTCTGGTACATTGACTCACCGTCTTATCACACAGGGACGACTTTTGCGAAAGTTTAACTTGTGTGGCTTTACTTTACAAAAAAATTTGTCTTTCACTTCTTTTTTTTTTGTATTATTTTAAATCGGTTTTTATTGAAGCCACGCAGTGTTATGGCAAAACAATAAACTTACCTTCTTTTGCATTCATATCTACAGTTACAGATCTTGAGGCGTGTGTGTTTGCGTGGTAGAAGATAACACGTGGATTACTGGCAACAATACCTTCAAAAATGATAAATAAAAATAAATAAAAAAAATCCGTTAAAAAGTTACTTTCATTTTTTATTCATTTTTCGGGTATTTTGACATGACATGTTACCGGTGTTTTTTTTCGCTGATTTTCTACCGTTGTCAAGTTGTTGCTTTTGATTTTTTTTTTGTTTTATTTTTGGAAGGTTGTGAGAAGACTTAATTTGATTGTGGATGACTTTAAGTTGGATATGACGGATGAAATTGAGGTTAAAAGGTTAACCATGTTTTTTTTTTGGTTTAGTTTAATGGCGTGCAAAAGCAGAGCATTTTTTGTATTTGACGTTTTAATTTTTTTTCGCAGAAGTTTTAAGAAAAATTCCTTGCATTTTTGTATAAATCTTAAGATATTTTTTCAAAATTTTTAATTAAAAATTTAATTTATAGTCATTTTAATTATTTAAAAATTTTGTTGTTCGTAAAAAAAATAATTTAATTTATTTTTAATTTAATTAATTTATTTTTGTTTTTAAATATTCGATAATAATTCTTTAGTTTATTTTTATTATAAAAAATAAAAATTCATTTTAGTTTAATTTATTTTTTTATATTTAATTTTTTTATAAAAATTCTTAAATTAAAAAAAAAATAATAATTTTAATTAAAAAAAATTAATTAAAATTTTAGTTGCAATATTTTCACTCTTTATTTTTTTAATTTTTTCTTCAAAGTTATTAAATTTTTTATATTTTCTTTTATTTCAGAAAATAACGAGCCTAAGTTGCATATTTCTCCTAATAAGTTTCCAACTTGTTATCGCCGGGAATAACAAAGATGTCGATACACAGGAACAAATCAAGCTCGAGGACATTGAACAAGACAACTTAACAAGCGAAAAAATAAAGGAGTTACTCGAGACACAACAATCGCAAAATATTAAATCATCTGATAACAACGAAGCGGAAGAAACCAGCAGCAATAGTCACGAACAAACACGAGACGCAGTCCAAACAGTGTACGCTGAATCATCCGCGGAGGCAGTTTCTGCCTCGCCCGCAACATCCGGAATAAATTACGACGGTTATCTGAGTTTAAGATACTTAACTCCGGGACCTGCGATAAATTATGCACCAACAAAAGGTAGTTTCGTGGCGGACACACACAAATGCACCATAATTTAATTTTAATTATTATCTATTTAGATTATGTGCAACAGCAGCAGCAGCAGCAACAACCTGAGATACAATATGTGCCACAAGTTCATGAAAATGAAATTACGTACACAGTACCGGCCAGGCAGTCATTAGTAAAGCCATTTATTGGCGGCGGAGCGCCAATTCATCCAATGCTAACGCCACAACCGCAATACGTCTATGTGCAGTCACAGCCTGGCGGACCGCTGGGAACGGTGCAACAACTTCACCATCATCAGCAACAGCCACTGCCCGTTACTGTGCAAAAAACTGTGTATCAGCAGGAGCAAGACCAGAAAAACAGAGGGAATTACTTGCAGTTTATTTCGCCATCACCGTGAGTTTTAATTACCTGTCTTACGGATTTAAAAAGGGGTGAAATTGACTTCTTGTTTTGAAAAACTTAGTGGGACGAAATTACCTTTTTAAAGCCCTTGAAAATAAGACCCTCAAACTTTAACATGGAAGTTTTTCGAGATTTTTATTTTTTTGAAAAAAAAAATTCCTTTTCCTTTTATTAGTTTTTTCAGAAAAATAAAAATTTCGAAAAACTTCCATGTAAAATCTTGAGGGCCTTATTTTCAAGACCCAAGGGCCTTAAAAAAGTAATTTGGCCCACTGGGAAGGAGTTAAAACCAACCCCCTCAAATAAAGGGATCTATTTGACCCATTTTGCAGTTGATCGTTTTCAGCCATTATTGTTCAAATTTGTTTCAGGAGATTAATTTAACGCCATTAGAGTTAAAATTAATTGAGAAATTAATAAAATTAATTAATCAATTGAGAGGTTAAAAAGATACAAATAACCTCTAAATTGATTAAAATAACCCTTCAAGGGATTAATTTAACCTCTTAAGGCGTTAAATTAACCTCCTGAAAAAAAAGCCTTAAAGGGGCTGGAAAGGATTAACTGCAAAAGAGGTCAGATTGATCCCTTAAGTTAAGAGGTTAAATTTTAACTCCTTATCTAAGTCAATTTCCCCCCTTTTCAAATCGTAGACTACAGTTTTTTTTCACATGCCATTCTAATGATAAAAAATTTTCACCACAGCGGTTATTTAATGGTTCCCTATCCATATCAAGTGCCTCATCCACAGCATGTTACCCAGCCATTGCCGCCTCCAATCCTGCCATCTGTTTCCCCATCATCCGTTATCACCTATTCTCAAGGCGAAACTGGGTCATCTAGTCTTGTTCATACTTCCACGGCACGTCCTTACATTTCATATGCCCCAAGTTTCCCATCATCAGGTTCTCCTGCACCTCCAATTCTGCCCATACGTTATCATACTCCCACCAAATACACAACTTCCATTGAACCGCAACTCATTCTCGGACCAATTAGTCTTCCTCCAACCATTGAATACTCTTCGCATCCCTCAAACCATCAACCTGGCTACGGATTACGTTTCACACCAACTCCATCTCCCTTCAGCTTTGAAGGTCTCACGAATTTCCTGAAAAGACCGATGGATCATTTGATACAAGCTGCTTCCGGGATCATGCCGAGACATAAACCAGCACCGATTTACTCGTCGTATCCTTCGAGCTTTACGTCGTCTTATACGGGACCTCTGAAGAATTACAACACAATTGCTTATTCAGTGCCTTATACGCCATCGAAGATGTTTTTGAAACGAGAAACGCTGAAACGGAGTGATACTAAGAAGAAGGAATGAGGGTTGTTGATTTTTTTAGGTTTAAGAGGAACTTTTGTGCTTTAATTTATGTATATAGTTTTAATTTTTTTTTAAGTTTTTTTTTCGACACTTAACAAAGAAATTTTTATTGATTAAAAAGTTTTTTTCAATTCATGTCGAACAATGAAGGCGACGACCTTACTCATCATCATTGCTTCCCACAACAAAAAACTCGCTCGTCAATAGTGTAGTCAGTACATGACATACAATTCACACTTTTTAATAAATTTTTTGTGTCATATCAAAATTTTAGAACACTTGAGTACACACATGTTTCGTTATCGTTATCATCGTTCATCACACGAAATTCTCGCAGTCTTGCCGCATCGGCTTAAAAGTCAAAAAGCGTCGTCATGTTGAAGTCAAAATTTTGTTTATTTTTTATTTTAATTTTTCTGTTGTTGATGGACTGCATTTGTGATGATGAAGTGATGAAATTCAAGCGCAAGCACAAGCATATGAGAGATGTTAAAAAAACAAGTTCCACAGTAAATTTGAAACTATGGTATAAAAATCTTTGCAAGCCGAAATTGGTGGTCGATTATTACTGCTATACGTGTTTCTGTGATAAAAATGGCGAGAACGCATTGTGTCGATCGAATAAAAAGTGCAAAAATGTGAGGCCGTATATTATGTATCCCGATGGAGAATTGTCGGAGGAGCAATTGTTTTAGAAGTGAATTATTTTTAAGATATTTCGTATGAAATTAATTTTTTTTAAAAGTTGACGTAAAATAAAATATGTGGAATTCATAAATTATACTAAAAATGCTTAGCAGACTTCTTAGTTTCAGTAAAAAAAAAGTAAATTGCCAAAGACCGGTCTCGAACCGGTGACCTTTGCATCTTCAGTGCACTGCTCTCCCCCTGAGCTACTTCGGCTTCTTGAGATGAAAACCGTTATTTCATATCATTTCTTCCTCAAATTGATAAGAAATTCTCAACAATATTCTTTAGAAATATATTAAAGGAAAATTTCCATTTAGATTTTGTTGAAATTGAGTTGATTTCTTTGTTTTTAAATTAACTCATTCTTCCATAAACTTTCCTTTTGTTATGGTATTAATCAAAATAATTCCAAAGTCTATAATGAAAACTATTTTGTTCTCGATTCTGTTATCATTATGGTGTAACTTTAATTTTTGCTTCTCAAAAGATTGTTTGTTTTTGGTCAATAGAAGATTAAATTCTGTTTGAATTGTTAAATGACCTTAACATTTGTGCAAAAGCTGAAAATTTGTTATATTTATTGATAAATTTCATATTAATTAAATTTCTTCGTTGTTATTCAACTATTTTCAATTAAACTTAGGATTATATTTGATGCCAATTTCGTTCGACTTTGTAATCTTAATTGCCAACAATCATTATTTTATAGGTCTTTTGAATTTTCTTGGAACATATTGTCCTGCAATTTTCTTATTTTGTCGATGGATCCAAATCATATGAATCACTCATGCTGAATTCGATTCTTTCAATTCTTTGTAATGAGCTCTATGCTATACAAATTTCAAGACATTCGACAAAATGGCATTAGATTTTTTGATGGTTTTGTGTTAGTGTAAGCCAAAAATCATCGTTCGTAGTTTTCTAAAAAGAGCATGCTAACTTCGTGCTAAACTTCAATATTAAGCGAGTGTGCTTTGAGTCTGCTTTATAGAAAATTTAGAAAATCTAGAAATCGATAAAGAGCAAGAAAAAAACATTTTTGGTGATTTTTTTTTTCCTTAAAATTTAGTCTGATGGATGAAACCCCGCGTGTTAAAATCAAGGATAGTTATATTTTTTGACCATCATTAGAGAATTTTCTTTGCTTTCACATAAAGTCATTAAATTTTTAATTTAAGTTCACACTTGCCAATTTTTTTAAGAAATTTAAATCCAACAATTGATGAATATAGTTGTACAGTTAATTATTATATTCTGAATGACATGTTTCTTTTGTTTTGTATTGTTATTATATTAAGGGAAGAACTGGTTGTAATACTGGGCGATAACAAAACCTCGTTCGATGCACTTTACAAAATATTGAATAAGGCAAATTTCCAGAAGACTTTGGATTAACTTATCGCAACATACAAGGATTTTAATTACTGCGTAGGAAATACCCAAGAGAAATTATCGGAGTAAAACAAGCAAGTTGTCAATAAGCTATTTAATTCAAACAAGAATTCTAAGAACTTTTGATTATCATAACTGAAACATAAATACCGCAAAATTTGCGTCGTATATAACTAAAGGTATGCACCTGCATTGACAGAACAGTATACTTACTGTTCGAGAGGTGAAACGAAGTTTGACAAATAATTCAAAACACTAAAACCGAGTAAGATTGGGCTTTAAATACGAGAAAAATCAATGTAAAAATTGACGATAAAATGAGCTCACTAAGAAATTAAGAATTTGGACGAAAGTCAGAAAAAATTATAGTGGATAAGAGCCCTGGAGTTTTGAGCGCCTACAACAACTTAAAGCAGCCATCAACAATTGAACCTAGTACGTCCTTAGAGGCATTTCGTATGCGTACAGTCATTTGGATTATCAGAAAATAATACTAAACAACTAATTAAGGCAGAAGTTCTCGAAATGTAACCGTCACACTAAATTTTAATGAAATTTTTTTTTTTTGTAAAAATATTTTTTTTTTTACTTTCTATTGATTTTTAGATTTTCAAAATTTGGAGCAACTGCTGAAGCACACTCGACTCTGCTAAAATAATTATTGTAATGGAGCAAATTCCTGGAGTTTTCAAATCTAATTGAAAGTTCGTCAAAATAGTAAAAATATTTTCAAAAACTTAAATTTGAGCTACAGAACTAAAACCAATTATTAGTATCTCTATGCATTTTTAGTGAGATCGGGTATGTCAAAGAGGCATATGAATTGAATATACCTTACTAAAAATGCATAGAAACACTAAGGTTCGTTCTAGAATTCTAAATTTAGGTTTTTTGGACTACTTTAGGCTTAAATAATACAAAACCATCAAAAAATCTCATATTATTTATTTTTCGATGAAATGCTGAAATTGGGTGAAAAATCAGAAATTTAATAGGCCCATCTGTCGATGATTTGATCAGGCATCAAGTTTATCACATATTCACGTATTTCAGGACATTTTTCTTGAATTCATTATATTATCACAGTTAGTTTCGTATAGTCTTGACATTTCATTGAATATTTTGACACCTTTGTACCGTACTGATCCTTGTTCGTTGTACGATATGTCTTGTTTTGATCTTAGGGATGCACTTTTTCTTCAATTGTACAATTATGAATCGCCCTCGTCTAGATTTTTTTAAAAATAGGTCACTTATAAGAGTTCCTGAAAAAAATATTTTTTTAAAGTACCTTTTGAACTCAGAAAGGCTTATTATGATAAATAAAAACATTTTTCATGCTGCAAAATTCCATAATCTTTTCATTGAAACTCTTAATTCAAACCAACAACTTCACATTCGCCACTTTTAACCACTACGTCAGTTTATTTCCGCGGTATTTCTCGTACACAATATCCTCTTTAAAGCCGCTTATACTCGTCCATTCACATAAGTTAAAGAGATACAAAGTGGTTATTAACACGAACTGCGCCAAGCTAGCAACGACCTTAGTTATATTTCTCCGTAAAACCAACTACTCTACTCTCTACGTCACTTATACTTACGGTCCGCATCGTTTAGTGTTTTGCTCTATCATCTCACGTTATGCTCCAGTAGTTTCAGATCATTCATGAACAAACGTCGTTTCGCGCTACGCATTTGTATTAGTAAATATTTATGATTTTTTTTCTTCGTTTCGTATTTCGCACATTATTTAATTCAGTTCAATTCATTCATGTGGCATCGTGCGACATATACAAATACGACAGAAAAGTTCACAGAGGCTGACCATGAAATTCGTTTCGTCTCAGCTGATGAACATCTGTGCGAGACTCGGTTGCTGGACAGTCGAATTTTTACACACATGTGTAAATATTTTGAAATGAATCGTACGTTCGAGTTTGCCAAGGAGTTGTTGTATCTGAAAGACAGAAAAAAAGAGTTTTTTAACATCTTGTTCGACAACATATATTGGCAGGCAGTATAGATAGGTCCAGTCTGAAATAATAAAAATATTGCGAAGAGAGGCACATATGCTGTGTCGTCTCACTTACATATTGTTATTATTCATTTGCGATTCGTACACAACTGAACGCCAGCGAACGAAAAAAAAAGTTGTTTCACTGTGTGTTTATACTCGAATGACACGTATATCGTTACTACTTTTGCTTTGTTGTTTCTGCTGCCACTGCTGCTGTTGCTGTTGAATTTCAAGCGTATATCGTATATTTTTTGTTCTAGTTATTAGTATATTGTCTGTCGAGACGGTCGTACATGTTTCAATTTATTCCAAGTTATCGTAGAATTGTCGTTTGTTGTCATAAATAAATAAATAAAAGTTTAGTCTTGTTGTGAATCGGTCGCGCGAAAGATGTGGCGTACGCGGTAGCTGCCCAGAAACAACAAAATTCCACGCAGAAAATTATGGACCAAGACTGACAACGAAAAATAGCAACAAATTCAACGAAATGTCTCCCAAAAGTAGTGCAATAATTTTGCTCATCTTAGTCGTGATGACTTCAATATGTGATGCGAGACGTAAGATTGATTTTTTCTCAATGTCAACAACTTTTTTTTCATGAACAAAACTTTTAGCGAATCCCGTTCCGCCGGACTCGAGTAAAGATCCCCTTGTTGAAGATCATGACGGCAAAAATACCATTGAGAAGGCTTGTACTCCATTGGACGTCTTCAAAGTTGCTTGTTACAATTGTTGGTGCAATCGCATTGGAACAATGGCGCTCTGTAAAAAGGCTCGTAAATGCATAAATCCGGAAGCGCCGCCTTTTATTATGTATCCGGAGTTTACTTAAATGACAACTGACTGAAATTAGAGTTAAGGTGCGTTAAGTGACTTCCTTGAGAGAAAATTCAAATGTGTGTCATTGAATAGAAAAAAAAATACTTTTAACTTTGTCGATATTAAAGCCATACATTAGGCAATGAATGCCGCATAATATAATCTACATTTAAAAAGAGCTGAAATTTGTTTGTTTTGGGCGCCTTTCTTTGTATTTGCTCATTCAGTCAAAGATGATTTACGGAAACAATCAATTCGGTTCGTGAAACAAACAAAATTATATAGATTTATGTTTTCTGCTGATATGGAGTAAAAGTTATAAGGATTTGAGTGAAAACCGCAAATGATGTATTTTATTCTAAAAGATCGGAGAATCAAGTTCGTTACAAGTAGTTTTTGGACTATAATTCAAGTTTTGCAGAGACGAAAATAAATTAGGTCAAAAGAAGGCTGAAAATTTTTGCTTCAGAATAAGTCGAAATTGAGTTGATTTTTGGGTTAAACGTCGTTAGATTACGTTGTGACCCACCTAAGCATACAAAAAGGGCTTTTTGTGGGTTTTCTTGATTTCTAACCTGTTCCATATTTTTCTTTAGCCGTGCTGATTCTCTTTAAGAAAGAAAAGATATCTTTCAAAGTCTGAAAAGTCTCTTAATTCTTCAGGCTCCATAATACCATTCGTGCTTCCTAAAAGCAATTTTTTTGTGTTTTAAATAAGGACAATCGCATAAAATGTGCTCTGCTGTTTCTTCTGCTGAGAAGAATTCCTAAAACCCATTTTACTCATAAGTTTATTCAATCCAAGGGCGGATCCAGAGGGCTACCAGCGGACCACGAAGGGGGTGCAAATGTATATAAAATCATCTTTTTTGTTAAATTTTATGCCATTTTTGTGATTTTTAGTGCTTTTTTGATTCAATCCAGCATGTCCGGTTAGAAAAGCAACTATGACTCTAATTTGAGTAATGTTCATGTTGATGAGCTATTTTGTTCTTGTCAAAGATCTGTTTGGTACAAAACTATTGACATGTTCTGAAAGCTAATTAAGCTAGTTTAGTTTTTCGTGAGTTACAGTTTTAAGTCAAATAAAAAAATCATTAATTAATTTTCATTTTTGAAACTTTTTTGAAAAATTTGATTTTTTGAAAAAAATAAGTTTTTTTGTATTTGCGGAAAACTTAAGGATAAACTCTTAGTAAAACTCTGACTCAAAAGAAAAAGTTGATTAGCTTTTTGAATTGAATTTAGACTTATTCTTAAGCAAAATTATTAAATTATCTTTTGACTTAAAGGATATTCGATCCAGAAATTTTATTCTGTCGAACTCTTTTAGCCTAATTTTTCATATTTTTGAATGGCTAATAACTCATAAAATTGGGAAAATTTAAACTTCCTTTGTTTTTCTGATGAGAAAGCTGATCTATGAAAAATCATAAGAAAAAAATTCGAAAGTTTTCGAAATTATTCTTCAATTTTTGTTTGAATTTACGAAAATTTACTCAATTTTATAATGAATGAAATTTCTTAGAATGAAATGCACCAAATACCAATATCATTCACTTTAAATTGGAAAAGTTGCACAATTCTATCTCATCTAGTTCAGATGTCTTGCAATTAGTATGATTGCTCGTTGCACTAAAAGTGATTGCAGAGAAAGATGTTGAGACATCATTACAGTCTGTCTGCGAAGCTCCTTTTGAAATTTCTTAGTTAACAAATTACTCTAAATAGATTGCAATTCAATGTCTCCATGTCATAGTTTTCCCCTAAGTAAGTATTTGTCAGTAGAATGTGTAAAGAAGACAAAGTTTGTGCTCATTTTTAGCAATGACTTGTCTAAATACACTCCCAGCTTAACAACTGTCTGCTCATTTCGAATCTACTTTATATCATTTTAATGTCTCTTTTACATGCACATGACTTTTGCATACAAGTAGAACAATATTGCATTTGGTAATTTGAAATGCTTTCGAATGCATACAGAGCTTTTCAAATATTTAAATGAAAAGTTTCAATAAGTTTAAGTTTCGGTTTACTGGAAGGAAATTATGGATTTTATGTGATTTTTGGGAGTCTGTCTGTTAGAGGTAAGTTTTCTCGAACTTTTAATTTAACTTTTTAAATTTATTTTTAAGAGATTAAAAATTATTATAGAAGGCAAACATTACTCTTGATCTCTTTCTCAATTACGTCATTCAAAAGATACAAACCTGTTTCATTACCAGTTCGGGTTCATTGATGGTTAGAAAAACCCAGCTTCTTATTATATATATAAAATGAGTAACAAAACTAACAAAGAAACTTCAATAAGGGAATCAGCTTACTTCAGTGGTTAGCGTATCGAATTCTAGAACGAACCAAAGTGTTTCCATGCATTTTTAGTATGATCGGGTATGTCAACGAGGTACTTGGATATACACTCAATGTACTAGAAAAAATTCTTAAACCTCAAAGGTTCGTTCTAGAATTTTGAATTCAGGTTTTTTGGACTACTTTAGACCTAACTAATACAAAACCATCAAAAAATCTCATGCCATTTATTTTCGATGAAATGCTGATATCAAGTGATGTGAGATATTCTGTGAAGGCTGAATGAATTTTGAGATCGCCTTCTTAGGATGACAGGTTAAAAGTTAAGACCCATTTCTCGGCGTTTGCTGATGAAACTTACGATTTCACAGTATAAAGTACAATAGTACTCCTCATATCTAGAAGACAAGTAAGCAGAACTCACGAACTATTCTCAATGAGTATCTAACAAATTAGTGTAATTGCATCATTTTTAACAGGTCATGCTAAAGTACTGAAACACCTAAAAAGAATTAACATTATATCTGTCTTTTGTTCGTTCAATCCTGGACTATGGTTGTATAGTATGGATGAAAAACTGACGTAACCCGTGTCAAATCTATTCAAAAGCAATTTTTGATCTTTTGCATACGAAATCTGGGTTGGCAAGGATATGCAAGCCACGCTACCAACATCGACTAAACTTGTTGAAAATGATCACAATACGCGACAGACAAGAAATTGTTTGCTGCACGTTTGTGCATGACGTGATGAACGGCAAAATTGATTCCCCAGCATTAAAAAGGCAATTCATCCCTTCGTCAAGCGAATATCAGCTGCGCCACGCTAGAGCATTTCAATCGAAAATGCAACACACAACTTACTCGAAAAACAGCACAATCCATCGATGTACGCGTCTATTTAATGAGCTTTGCGTTGCCTCCGACTTACAGCTTCCACGAAATGCATTTAGTGAAAAGCTGAAGAAAGTGATCTCCGTCAGATACCTACAAATAATTATATGACACTTGTTACTGTAGTCTTTATTAGATGAAAGAAATAAATAGATACATGCAGAATTTGCTTCAAAAATGAAGAATCATCGGAATAACGAACTATTTTCAGTATTTAGAATCGACGGTCAAATCAACCGAGTTTTTTCTAAAAGCAGATGATTCATTTTGTTACATTCGTTTTGATTCAGTTTGTTAAAAACGCGCTCTTTTCATGATTTTTTGAAGAGTTCTTCACATGGTAAAAGTTCATCCTCGTAAAATGCTAATGAAAATATTTACAGTTAAAAGTGTAATATGACTCATTTTGTCATAATATTTTCTTTTGAATATTAAAATGAATCAAAAAGTGTGCGTTCATGAACTGCAAAAACTTTTCTCCTCTAATTCATGTAAAAATCTGAGTTTTTTTCCGAGTGATATTTGTGTTGTAAAAACTCTCATATTCATGAATTTTTGCTCTTCATGCAGATTTCAAAAATTAATATTTGTCTAAAAACTTTGTGCACTCCATTTTATACAAAATTTAATTTAATTCCGAAAGGAGTTTTACTGCCATATTACCTACTGCAGCGTGAACTTGAAACAATATGCGGCGAATGAAAAATTTAGATCGAGCACGATTTGCATGCCGCACATCATCACCTGCGTCGTCATAATAATGTGCAAAAATTTATTTTGTAGATTTATCAAGGTAGCTCAGACGGGTGCTTTGTTTAATTATTTTATCTTTATTATAATAATAATAACACACTTCCATCATCATCGTCGTTGTGCGACCATAAAATATAATAATCAAACCAAACCACCGAACGAATGAAAATTTTCATTTCATCACATTAATTAAGTAATACTCAAAATTTTCGCAGCTATCTACGGGGAATTCGTTCACTTCACCGGTGGCATTCGGTCATCATCATCATCATCATCATCGTCAGAGTGATAAATTATTTTGAATTCCTAACATATTTTTTATTACTCGCATGATGGAACTGGAGATGGTCAGGACATGCGAAAATGGTCTCCTCTGCATACAATTATGATGTTGATTTCGTCCAAAATAAACATAATGCACAGAGATAATTTAATAATGAAATCAGCAGTATCGTGTAGAAAAATTTTCATATATTGCCAAAATGTTTGTTGTATCTATCATAAAATATAAATGTGTGTGAGGATATATGTTTGGTATTTAAATTTATTTATTTATGGAACAAACATCATCAACATAATACAGAAAGTAAACAACAACGGATATTGCACCCTCGAACACATACTGCATGCTGAGCCGTGCGTCGCATCAACACCACGAATGAAAAACCAAACATTTTATTACAAATATGTTTAAAAACATAAAGCCGAAACATGTAAATTTAGACCGAGCCATGTATGTTTGATTGTTAGTGCGGACCAGTTTTTAACTCTCAGTACTTTGAAATGATTTTTAGAAACATTTAATGCGGCCATTTCAAAAGTCTGATCAAAGTACTTTGAGCTATCAAGTGGTAAATACTATCCGGTTCGAGACGAGTCATGACCTACCTAATCCCGTTTTATGTATTCATTGGTTGGATATTTGGTGCATTTGGGTTTTGTACATTGGCTTCTACTTTTTTTTGACGTTGTGTGGAAATTTGGCGTTTCGAAATATGAAAAAAAATTAAAAGGAGATTAAGGATCTTTTGATCTAAAAAAAATTTTAATTTTAAATGATTCGAAAAACCAAAAAGTATGAAGAAATTTTTTTTTTCTTGAAGAATTCAATTTTGCGGTTCATTCAACCAATGACCAAAGCCATCTCAGATTCAAATCAAAGTTATTTCATTCGACTCCTCGTCCTTCTAAATTGAAAGAAAACCAATTAATGGATTTTAAAGAACGAAAAATTGAATGAAATAACTTAGATTGGAATTTGAGTTGATTTCAATTTCATTTATTAAATTCTATAAATCACAAAATGTTGCTCAAGTCAATTGATTCAATCAACTTTATCTTAGATTTAAGATTAAGTCAACATTTTTTTTAACTGAAAAGGCATTGTCAATTCTAAATTGTTAAGGCTTGTCAAGGATTTTTTGTAACTTGCTACTATTTTTATATTTTCTTACTTTCTTTTCTGTTTAATCTTTTAGGTCATTAGAAATTTTGACTTAAATCAAAGTAAGAGCCCTAACCTAATTGACTTAAAAAATTAGTCGAAATTCAAGTATTTTTTACTTATTGTTAAGTAAAAGCTTATTTTTTGTATTTCAAATCTTTCTAACCACGTGACCAAAGTTTGAAGATTGAATTCAAATTAATAAAAATTGACATTGAAAATTACGTAAATTATATAGAAAATGTCTATTATACAATCAGGAGCATAATAGAAGCCTTTGAAATCGCTTCGTATTTTAATTTCTAAAACCACGTGGTTTCTTTGATTTTTTAACCACGTGGTTTAATTAACCAGCAATTCATTTTCTTTGAAATGCGGTAAAATTTGCTTAATTTCTACTGCTTTTCAAAGAAAAAGTGCAAAAATAATTATCAATAAATAAGTTCCATGATGTTGATGTGATGATTGGTCACGTGGTTGAAATAAATTGTTTTTAAACTTTTTAATTAATTATAAGGTCATCAAAGAGCGACTTTAAATACATTAACGGCGAAACACGAAATTTTCACAACTCACAAAAAAACAATTGTACGATTGTGTGTGTGTAGCAGCGGAATAAAGTTACTATGGCAGTAAAAATAGGATTAGAATATATAGCTTTATTATGGCTTACAATAACATTTGTATATATTGGATAATGCTCGTTGCCTCTCACTCGTTCACGTGTGTAATTGCACATGTAGATGATGTTAAACAATTCGCTCTAAATTTCGGTGCCTATACGACTTCGACGAGGACGACGATGATGATGATGGTAATAATATAATATTTTCTCTTTAAACATATTCCGTTCCGTATTCTATCGTGCTAAAAAATAACATTATGCTTTACTTTAAGTCAGACCTGGTAAGCTTTCTACTTTGTGTTTACTTTGCACAAAACAAATCTGTTTGATTAAAGTATCAGCGATTTTCGCCAACTTTTCTCGCAATGTCTAACACAAATATTTGACATGAAGTCGTGTGAGTTGTTTTGTGTACAAAGTAAGCAAATTAGATGGAAACTTATTCAATATTTTATTGTTGCAGTCCCGCAAGTGAATGAACTCATGCAAATTGCAATTTCTCTAAAATGTTTCTCATAAAAGGTTCTCTAAAAGTGTGAAATTATGTCATAGCAAACATGTGTTGAATGGAAGGTGTTTATTGCTTCCGTTCTTAGTGACAGAAGAATTTTCCAATTTTATGAAACACAATTGAATAAAAGACTTGGATAATTGAATTTTATGACTTGCTTTGTGTGTTTGCACATCTTTTGTTTGAACGAGAGACAATAAGGAGATTTTTGTGTTAATTGACAATTTTCTATATGAAGAGAAAGAGTTCCATGGAGATGATAATAATAGTAATAAAAGACAATAAGACCTATTTTTTGATAAAACATTTAACGAAAAATTGAAAATTTTATGGAAAATTAAATTTTTGTTAAGTTTATGAATGTTAAAAAAATGTTCAAAAATTAATGTTATTATTATTTTAATTTATCTTCTAAAAAAAATAAATAAATAAAGAAATAAAGAAAATAAAAGTAAAATTTTTATAAAAAAAATTAAATTAAATTTTTATTATTTATGAAATTTAAATGAAAATTCAGAACTGGAAAAGTTTTATTTTATTTATTTATTTTTGGTGATTTAAAATAAAATTAAGGTTAAATAAATCCAAAATAATAATTTTAAAAAAAGCTTTAAAATAATTATTTTAAAAATATATGGCAAATCAATAGCTCTTTTAAAATTTTAGGAATATTTTTAAAAATTTTAATTAAATTTAATCGAGAATTTAATATTTAAAAAAAAATTTCTCCAAATTTAATTTAAATTTTTAGTTTAAATATTTATTTAAAAATCAAACATTTATTTTAAAACATTTATAAAAAATTTTCTTTAAAATCTAAAAGAAAATAAATTAAACCGAGTCTTTCGTGAAGCTTTTAATTTTTTTTACAATTAATTTAAATAAATTTAGAAGAAATAAAAAAAAGAAAACATTATTTTAAAAATTACTCCAATCAATAAAAAACCCTTTAAATGCGTAAATTCTTCCCAACCGCCAAAACCTATATAGAAATCGTTCCATAAACTTTCACAATTGGTCGGGAAAGAATAATCGTCGACACAAAAAACATTCATTTAATCTCGTTTCAGGGAAAACCGAAAGCGTTTACTGCGATGACGATGGCGAAAACAGTGCAGAAAATACATATATTACTTAATAAACTGCAAGGTATTAAATTTGTACGTATTTTGCCGTAACATTAAACGTCTACTAACGTATCATATTATAGTCAGGGGAATTCTCCCAGAAATACTCCTGTATACCTACCTATGGTTCTATTTAATAGATAAATAGTTGTTTGCTTGAAAATAAATATCGTTCATGGTGTAATGTTCCCATTTTTATCGTAAGCGTCCGTTTTGTCTGGCACGTGTGTATACGTGAAGGATAATAAAACTGGACAGGTCATATTATTTATACAGCTTCAACATCATCTCATATTTTTTTGGGCAGTAGACGCATCTCTCGTTATCGAAAAATTGACAAATAAGGATCTCGAATTCATAAAAAAACGAAAATTTTCGAAGTTATTGAAGAGAAAAAAATAGTTCGAAATGCCATAAAATATTATTTTGACTGTTAAAATTGTTCGATGCAACGTAAAATTAACAAAAACAGCAAAAACGAGGACGACGACGACGACGAGGAGAATTAATGTAATAAAATTACTATCATTAAATTTTGCACAGGGAAGTTTCCAACGGGAAGACCTACTGCAATAAAATATATGGTAGACAAACACGCAACTCTTTACTATTATTTACAGTTGTTTATTATTATTATCATCAACATCATCGTCGTTGTATCTAGTTGTTGTTGTTGATTCCACTGCTAGTGAAGCAAAAGCTTATATTTCTGCTGTTTTGACGCATTTTCAAGAATATTGAAGAAATTCAATAAAATGATAAATGTTTGATATTTTTTTATCTTTTTTATTTTATAAAGAAATGTTAAATTATTTCTTAAAATTTTATCTTTTAAAAATACCGTAATATAGATAATTCTTATGGAAAAAAAATAATGCGTTCTATTAACATTTTTACGTAAAAATTTTGAATTTTTAACGAAATTTCGCAATTTTTCAATATTTTTAACAAAATTTTTGAGAATAAATTATTTTGATGAATTTTTATTAATTTATTTTTTGATTTAATGAAAAATAAATTTAAATTTGTCTAAAAAATTGCCAAAAAGAAAACAAAAAATTAATGGAAAATATTGTTCTATTAACTTCAACAATGATGTTCCATTAATTATTAGCATTTTTTGAATTTGTAACGGATTTTTTTCAATAAGAATTATCTACATTACGGTAAATAAAAAAATGAAAACTAAATAAAAACCAAAAACAATTCTATTTTTAATTTAAATTTAAAATTTTTAATTCATAATCTGACAATAAAATTCAGTTAAGTACTGAACAAAAACAATATTTTTATTCAATAAAATTAAAATTAGAAAAAAATAATTTTTGTTTTAAAATTAATTCAAATTTTGTTTAAATTCTCTTCTTTTGCTTTTATTTTTTTACATTAAAAAAATATTAAAAGAAAAAAATAATTTTAAAGCTCATATTAAGTCGCTCCAAAATTTTTTTGTTTTTTTTTATCCCCTGCCCCATTTTGAAAGTCGAAAATCCAATAAAACAAAATAAAAAAAAATTTAAAATTTCATCAAAATTGGCCAAGGAATTTCAAGGAATTTCCCAAGATTTTGAAAAAAAATTAATTTTTAAGAATTTTTGTATTATAAATCGTATTTTAACATGAAATCTTCTTTAATTTTTTTTTTTAAATAATTTTTCAAAATTTTTTGACAGTTTTTTTTACGAAAATTTTTTGCTTAAATTTTTAACTTAAAATACTCTTATATGGAATTTAAGATATTAAATCTTAATGTAGATACCATAAAATCAACTGAAATATTGATTAATGACAAAAAACTGTTAAAGTTTTGTCATTTTGTATGAAAATGTAGGTATTTCAAAATTTTTTTTTTAATTTTTTTTTGAAAAAAAGTTTTTGGGACAAAAAGTTCGAAATAAATTTGGAGCGGCTAATAATTTTTAATATTTTTTTAATAATTTTTAATATTTTCCTTTTATTTTATTCTTCAAAATTTAAATCTTTATTTATTCTTTAAAATAAATAATATCAAAATTGTTCAAAAAAAGATGAAAACTCACTTCATTTTTAAAATTTTATTGCTGTTTCGTTTAATAAAATGTCTCTAAATCCGTCGCACAAATGAAACTCCACTTGGGAAATTACTCAAACACACAAAAATATTTTGAAAACAAACATATATGATGGACTCATACTAAACATACATCTAGATTGGAGAGACGAGACGACAAAGAAACATCGAGTCATAAAATGAAACATCGCATGTCATATTTTTCATTTATTTGTTTATTTTCAGTTCTATTCTCTTCAAAATTCCAAGAACCCAAAACAATTTCCTTTTTTTTGGCTTCTGTTTTGTTCTTTTCAACTGTTAATTTTGTTACATTTCTCTCGAATTTTCATTTAAACATTTTGTTGTCAATTTCACCAGTTAAATATGTTCATCATTGTCAATGGAAGTGAATTGCTCCTATCGAAGCGTTATATCAGAATTTCAGAAGAGGGATTCACTGTAACAGGGATTGATCAACAATAATAGCAACCAACAGTAAAGACGATATTTGTTGATTTTTCGGCTTGCACCAAAATATGTTTACCATCACGCAGAATATGGGCGTAGTCACTAGACGCCTTAAGGAATTTAAGAGATTTAAATGGAAATTGACTTGAATTTTAAAATATATAAACGATGTGCTGCACATTTTTGACATTTTTTGTACTACGTGACTAAAGACATGATGTTGCCATCCTAGCTGGAATCCGGTTTCAAAAAAATATGACGAAACAACAAAGTATTAAACTACAACGTTTAGTGTAAGAAACTGATAAACCAAACATCCGACCAATATCTAATCGACAGCGAAAAAAATTGGCGGATAAATATTTCAAATTTTCTCGTCTAGACACTCACTTTGGCACTCCCCTACTACCGTTGCTTTGTCGCACTTTGTCTTATCGTCAACATACAACTTTTGGAGACGACAATTTTTTGCCATATTGAACGTTCGTGCCTCGAAACTAAATAAAAAAGGGAAAATTTTGACGTTAAATATAACGAAATAAAGGAAGATAAACGTGAAAGAAAATTCCTCCTCTTTTACTTTTGCAACTCACAAAAAGTATATTGAAATGCAATCAGATGAAATATGCAAGTATTTTCGGTATTTGTATGATCTCCCATTGAAAAGATTTTGAAAAGAAATTCGCTTCAACGTGCTAGAAAAATTTTTAATTAGTGAAATATTTTCGGATGTCGAGGTGAATGTAGTAAATTGTAAATGTATGTACTTAATGTTTGACCCGTTGATGTAATTAATATGCATTCCTGATGGAATACCATCAAAGGTAAACTATTCGCATCGAAATTGAATGGATTCATCAAATAATAGAGTTAATGGAATTTGAGCTTTTTGTAATTATACGAATACATATTCGGATGATGAGGAGTATTTTTCCTCAAAAAAATTGTTTTTGCCATTTCAAAAGGCATTAAAAAAAACTTGAGTTACTGCCACTTACGTCAACAATCAACAGCTGCAAATCACACGAGATTATCGTCATGCCGTCCTAATGTTGTTGACTTTCCTTACTTTTGAAGCTTTTTAGGAGCACTTTTAATCTTTGTGGAAAATATAAATCATCTTTAGAGTTTACTGTTATTTATGAACACTGTTATAGTGACATTAGCAGTTTCTCACGAACGGTGTTGTCATTAAGTGGGAAGCACGTAAATCAAACACAACACAATCAGGATGTTGCTGGGATGTGCAATATTCTTTTTTTTTGTACTTTACATTTACAGGTGTTAGGGTGACCAGTTTTCGAAAAATTTATCGGATCAAAATTTTAAAAGTGGTAATTCAATTTTATACAATTTGTTGCATTTCTGCCCAAATGTTTTTTTGCAGATAATTTATTATAAATCGGAGGCGAAAAACTGGGAAAAATTGTCTTGTATTTGTTGGTCGTTAAATTTTTTGCCCTCTATAATATTTTAGCCTCTTTTCAAAATTCATTAAAGGTAAAGATAATTGTTTTTCTTGGTATTTGGTATCAGTACTAAAGTGTCAAATATTTTTTTCTTTTTTATGAAAATGAAATTATGCTTGGGATTTCCAGCCGTTATTGAGCTTTTTCAGTAATATTATTAAGGTTTGTTTCATTTAAACTAACTGGTCTTTAATTTTTGATCCACTTGCCATTCTCTAAGTTTCCAACTGTTGCTTAGCTGGTCTTGTTAAAACGACTTTCACAAGTCCAGGCTTGAAATGTAATTCATTTTCTGTAGTCGAGATATCAGATGAGGGATATGTATTAAGTAAGTTGTGACTAACTTTGTCAAAGGCCTTCGAAAAATCCGTGTAGATGGCGTCAATTTGTTTTTGCTTTGCAAATGCATCATTTAAGTGTGTGCAGAATTCAGCCAAGTTCATTGTAGTCGATTTCTTTTTGAGGAAGCCATGTTGCGATGAGCGTAAGATAGGCAGCACCATTGGAGTCAATTTGTCACAAATAAGTTTCTCCAGTAATTTAGGAAATACAGAAATTATGGCGATTCCATGAGGCATGAGATATTTGTCTTTTTTGTCAAGACATTCAGTAGTAGGCAATTAAAGTACAGGTTTATCGATCTGTTAAGATTGAAGACAGGAACTACGAGAGAGTATATGGGAGAATTATAAAGTTAATCGGTTTAATTTGTTAATGGTTGGCATGGTCTGTTTTAAGTATGTTATTTGACTGATACCAGGGGGGAGGAACTTAGAAGAAAAATTTTAAGCCGGTTTTAGGTACACGAAAATCAGTTTTCTGAGCCAGGCTCCCAATTAAATGTTCAAATTGTAGCTTTAGTAAATAGAAACAACTTTTATTCTACATTTTTGGAAAAAAATAGTTTTTATCATATTCGACCGGTAGGAATGTATTTTTCCCATAAAACTTTCTTTCAAGACATTTTCGTTAAAAATAAATTTTTCAGAAAGGCTAGAGAGCTCATTGAGGGCTTAAAATTTTTGTGAGAGTGTTGTGCGTTCATTTTTTTGCACATAAGGCATTCATTTGAGGTTGGCAATTAAGGTCTCAGGTATTCAAAAATTCTGTTAATGTTATGCAATACATTTCAGGGTCCAATCTTAAAAAAAATTTTTTTTCGAATTCCTGAGATAATTTTAGTAAGACATGCCAATTTTCATCGACTTAACATTTCAATTAGCAGAGAATCTAAAAAATAATTTCGTGTACCGAAAACCTGCTTCAATTTTTTCTTCTAAGTTCCTCCCCCCTGCTGATACTTTAAGTTAGGAGATTCACATTTTTTCATATCTTTTCACTTTTAAGTAAGAATCAACTTTTCGACTTTGTTCTTCCACTTTGACTCATAAATCTTCAAATTTGAATGTCTTAGAGTTCCTAAAAAAATAAAGAAAAATTATGAGTTAAATTAAAAGTTTTTTTTTTTTCAAAAATATATTCAATAATACTTTCCCTGAGTAAATTTGTGTCACCCTACATTTAATAATAACTGTTTATTATTGTCAAACAGCCGCTCACTCGTTAATACCATCTCTTTGGGATATTGCACATCAACAACACATAAACAACGTTCTTACGAATGTTTTTCCCGTAGGTTGATGTTTTCCAAAACAACCTGGCGAGCTCAGTGATGCACTTAATGTAATTGACACAAATAAAAACATACGATATTATTTGAAAATTGGTGCAAAATTCCAACAAATAATTTTGTTGTCATGGTCTTGCAACTAAATTTCCACAGCTGATCATCATAATTACACATTTTTCCACGAAAAACCAAAGAGCATGCAGTTTGCATTGCTAAATAAGTAATTTTTCAACTACTTTCGGATAATCCCTCGTTGCTACTCCCAAAGTTAGTTACATAGTTTAACAAATTGGGTGCATAATTTTCCATTACTTATGCCAGCAGTTGAACTAATCCATAAAGATTGTACAGCAGGGAGAAAAAAAATTCAATCTATATGATGATTGCAGTCGATTTACTTCCACTTTGTATCCTATATATAAAAGTAACAGGAATATTTGTACAAAAAGGGTTGTTACGTGAGAGACCAGTGACAAAATTTTATCGAAATTTTTTTTGTCTTTATCTTGTTTCATAGAATTTTTTGTTGATTAAAAGAAACACCTACGTTGCGAATTGTGACGTTCATCCTTGAATGACCATCCTTGGTTACGAAGCACGTGTAACTCGTTCAAATTCCTGAAAAACAGCAAGAAGAACAAAATGAAGGTAAAGAAGAAGAAAAAAAAGTGAAAATAAAATAAATATAAGAGAGTGCTTACAATTTTGCCCTTCATTCGTTTTCTTCGTCTTTTTCCTTCTCTTTCTCCTCAGGACGATTTCTGCAAGGATTTGGTATATAAGACAATAAATTTTAATGAGCAAAACAGTTGCTTCTGTACGATTGTAGTCGACATCATTTCATTTAATTCTATCATCATCACGGCAATGACCAAGTATCGTACACCTTCCTGGTTTATCACATAATTTTTTTTTGCTTCCTCCTACGTTTTTTTTCCTTAGCAACACCGACAGTTTTATTTATTTTATTGTCGGGCCGAGAGATACTGGGATCAAAGCACTTGAAATACTGAAAGAAAACTATCGTTGGAGAATTACGGACGAAAAAAAAAGTAAAATACAAAAAAAAATAAAAGTTTGTAGGTCCATATAATAAGTGGACAATCACCATAAAGCTACTTAACTATCATCGCATCGGTTATTACTGTCCAGAATGATGAACAAACATGCAAAAAAAAACCTTAGGTTTATTTAAAAGGAGCCAACGAGGAAAAAAAGATAAAAAGGAAAGAAAATTGTCCTGTTTTAATATGTATGAACAAATAAATTTTCTCTCTGAATTTTTTTTTGGTTCTTTGTTTTTTTTGTCGTTACAGGCGTGTACTAACACCATATCACCGTATTTCGTGTGTTTTTGCAAGGCAATATTTATTCTTGCAAAAAAAAAGTGTATGTGCAAGGAGACGTCCCTCGTGTTTTAATAAAACAAAGCAATTATGTGAAAAAATGTATGTGAAAGTGGAAGGAAGTCCTACGCAGAGAAAAAAGGTTGAAATTTCTGCAGGTAAACATATATTTGATATTAAATGTATCGTTTGTTGCGATTAATTTGATGAGTTAAATGTGGTGTGGTGAGAAAAAAATTAAAAAGGCGTCGTTACAGGAAATTAAAAGCGGATCCGAGAATTATAAAATGGTGAGTATAAAATAAATTTTTAAGAATTCATTAATTTTTTTAAAACATTTTGTTTCTTATTGATTAAAGTTTTTGTAGACCCTTAGAGTCTAATAGTAATAAGGCCTTTAAAATTTTTCTAAATAATTTTCCAATTTTTTTTTAATCGATCAAGGAATCAATTTAACTCCTGAGGAATAAATCTGACCAGTTTTTAATTTCTAAGTTTTTTTTTGAACCCAGTGGGAAATTTTGGCCTTTTGTTTAGACCCTCAGGGTCTAAAATACAAGCCCTTAAGAGTTTTCTTAACAGTTTTTCAACTTTTTGTTGGTTTTTTGAGAAATTTTTTTTAGAAAAATAAAATTTTGAGTAAATTTAATGATTTGCAGCCAAAAAGTTCTATCTTTCTGATGCAAAAATATATTTAATTGTAATAAACGTATGAATAATAGAATTAGGTCTAAAAAGTAGAATTTTCACAATAATTAGCGAGTTAAAATCGGATTATTGAGCCATTAAATATTTAATTTACTGTAATTTTCGTTTTTATAAAAAAATTTATTAAAAGAGGGTCTAAAAAAGGCCGAAATTTCTCACTGGGAGAAAAAAGTTTCCTTAAATCGACCTTATAACATATCCCTTCCCCGATTGTAAAGAAGTAAACCTAATTTCTTCATCAAACTCTTATAAAACTTCAATTTTTACATTTTGTTGTTATGGCAATTATGTCTTATAAAATACGTAAAAAAATTTAAAATACTTTACCTTTTCTTCCTTTGTTAAAGACTTTTCAACCTCACTTTATCAGTAGTTTTTATGTGTTACAATCTGTTTTTAACTCGGTTAAACTTTTTTTTTTGTTCTGTTCATCGAAGAATGTCCCAAGTGAATGAGTTTTATACATTTTTAATTTGGAAACATTATTGCCGCTGCTGCTACCGCTCCGCCCTTTGTCGCATAAGCATTTAAAACTGGTCACGAAAAGAATAAAAGAAACCTGCTGAAATTCCCCAAAGAACACACACAAAAAAAAACAGAAGGAGAATCAAATTGTTTTTGAACTGCGTGACACCAACACGGAGAGGAGCAGAAGAAAATTGAAAAGTAAAAAACATTTGTCGGTAGTGCTGACAGAACGATTATTATTATAGTGTTACGGATAAACCGGAGGATAAAACTTAATTTGAAACATTCTGTTCTTTTGTTGCTTTTTTTTTGCTATCGCTCTTCTACGTGCCGCATACGACGAAAAAGAAAATTTATACAAAATGTGACAATAAACTTTTGGATATCTTTCGTATTTGCCGCTGATGCTGTTAAATAAAATGGTTAGAAATGCATTATTGATATTGACTCAATGACACAACAAACAACCAGCAACGACGACAAATGAAAAAAAAATATTATTCAAGGTCTTGTTACAGGGATCACTTAAGCGGATTTCAAATTCAAGTAAGTAAAAATATTTTTAATTTTTCAGTTTTACATCCAGAGTAGATCAAAAAGAATTTGACAGGATGATTTGATGCAACATTATTTACTGATGTTCTAAGTAACAATAAAAGTTAAGCCAATTTTTATTATGACTGAAGAGATTAAAAGAAATTAGTAAGCAGAACTATTGAATTACTGTCAATGAGTATTCTTCAGATTAGAACAGAATTCTAATCTGAATGGAAGAAACAGCAGAGCACTTGGTATGTGATTTTGTAGAACTCTGTGGCAAAAGGAAAGAAACCTTGATGAACTACTTCTTGGATCCACTTGAACTTGAAGGACATCGCCTTAGAAAAATTTATAAGTTTTTGAATGAAATTCGGCTGAGTAACTGAGGTATTTGGGCATTTTGTCATAGCGATCATAATAGATCTTCGAACCGCGATGATGCATCCTCAAACCTAACCTAATCTAATCTGAATAAACCTAAGGTCGAATGACATCTTCAGAATTTGCTTCAATGATGAAGAGCCTTCAAAACATTATCTTTGAGCCGGATTAGAAGTCAAACGACGAAATATATTATAATCAGTTTTTCCCTGGATTAACAAAGTTTAGTTAAGAAGACTAAACTGAAGAACGCAATATAAGGCGCTAAACCTCAGATTCCTAACTAATCAGAATTACAGATTTGCTTTGAGCAAAAGCTTTTTTAGAAAAGTCCGAACTCAAAATAAAGTTGATATGGAAGGAGCTATTATATCCACAGGTTAAAAAGCGTGGGACTGAGTTTATATAAAATGTTGAAGGTTTATCATTAAATATTATCTGATTTGGTGATTAGACCCTGAAGTTCACCTAAACCGCATCACGATCGTAAACTCGCCAAAATGCGACTGTGGAAGGAGCTACGAAACGATTGACCATGTTCTGTGGGACTGTCACCTGCTGATAGGCGACCTGGCATCCGAACTACAAGAAATAGGAATCGACAAAAACATCCCCATACGTGACATACTAGGAACCAGGAAATTAGGCGCGGTCCCGATAGTCTCCAACTATTTGAAGGAAAACTATTTAATGTCGTCCCAAAAAATTTTATGTATTTGTTCTCGTTGTGTCTCTAGACCATTTATGCCATTCGCGACAATTTTTTAATAAATAAAGAGGAAAAAATATTAACCCTGAAGATTCTATCGAATCGATTCGTTACAAATTTATGAAAGAATGAAAACTTAAAACTACAGACTGCCAATCAGACTTCTTAGTTGTTTTTTCAATAAATTCCTTGAAACGCTTCAAAACAAGAGACGAAGCAAAAAAGTAGTGAGGAAGTATAAAAGTAAAGGACAAATAAAACATTTTCCTCATAGACAAACACTGAATGAGTGGGAGATATATTTAAAAGTTTTACTCAACAACAATGTTCCTCCGTACAAAAAACTCACACAGACAGAGTTGTAATGCGACACGAGAAATGCTCGCTGACTGTACGAACGGGGTAATAAAATATTTTACGTGATACTTTTTTAAAGTGCAGTTTAATATTGTATTATGACTACAAGTTGCTACGAGAGTCAAGCAGGAAATAACAAACGAAAATGATAATGGCACTACTGATAGTTTCTCATTTCATGGAAAAGAGTTGAGTTTGCGAGATGATGTCTTTACACTTTTCTATTTACTTTGTAGGCGAGATGACAATCGACTGTTGTTTGCACACAAAAAATCGTGCAATTACCCTTTTACTCTCGTCTTTCTCCGTGGAATTTGTGTTATTGAATTTCTTGAATGGATGATGTCTTAATTAACTTTGGAGATCCTTTTTTTCTGATAGACAAGCATTTTTTTTTGTTCGGGTCGTTATGACATCTTCAGCTAATTCAAAGATTCCAAACCCTTTTTTCTCGTTGTCATAACTTTATTATTAAAAAAAAAGTCTATAGAAAATATCTCCAACAACAAAGAAAAAATTATCAAATATTTAGCTTGAATTTTTTTGTCGTTATTGTCATCGATGTCTTGGTTGTTGTTATTGAGACATTTGACCAGACCATACTTTAAATATTGAACATATATCGAGAAAGAAGAAGCAAAAGTTTTCTTTATAACAAAGAGATTTTTGATTCTTTTTAACAAAACATCGAGTAGGTGAACGAATGTTGGAGACAAAGTAAAGTAATGCTTCCGTCTTTTTTTTTCGTTTCCAGATTTAAAAAGAAACGAAATGAACAAAGATCAATTTTTTCATTTAAAATCCATCAGACAATTGGGATTTTTAGGTCACCAATGGCAAAGTCGTACACAAACGAACAAAAGATTTTGCTTTTATATACTTTACTTTACTTTTTTTTCCTTGCGAGTTGTTACACAAAGGAAATTGATCCGAGGAAACTTTTGGTAACTTTAAAAGAGTGAAGAATAGTTCGCAGTGTTTCGGTAAACAATGAAGACAATAGCGTTTTCTCTTGATTTCCTGGGTAATTTGGAAGATTGAAATTGTTTTGATTGTTGTGTTTTTATTAGTTAGTGGTTTAGCCGAGGGAATTTGTGGAAAAACAAAATTAAATTTAACGGTTTGAATTACAGTGGAATTGTTTGGACCAGATTAAACTTTATTGCTTTTATCAAAAAATGTATTAAAATATGTGTGGATTTCGAGTAATTTAAAAAAAAGTAATAAAATTATTTTAATCGGTTTTAAATATTTCTGAACGAATAATTGATTTTTTTATTAAATATTTTTTCACAAAATTAATAATTTAATTTATAAAAAATTTTTTATTAAATTAATTTTTTTTAAATTAATTAATTATTTTAATTTTTTTTTAATAATTTTGTGATTTTATTAAATATTATTTATTTTTAATTAATTTTATTTATTTTAATTATTTAATAAATTATTAATTTAATTAATTACATATAAAAATAATTTTTAACGTATTTTTTGAAATTTTTTAAATTTTATAAAAAATGAGCTTTTGAATAGTTACTGCTGATTTTATTTAATTTTTTTCCTTCTCATTTAATTATATATTAAATTTAACCCGTCCGAAAATTCACCCTCAATAATAACAATTTATTTGTCAATCCTAAATAAACACACTGATAAATATTTAAAGAAAGATGAATGACAAAATCGATCGATTTTTATCGTCCTATTTTTATTATATTATTGCGATTTTTATTTTATTTTAGTTGCCATATTTTTTTATCATTCACCCAAATGCGTCTGGCCTTCGCAATTTTATTTGAATCGAATACCTAGAAAAATCTGCTCGTTATTGGAAAACATGATTCAAAAATTTAATGAAATCATAAAAAAGGAAAATTAAAATAAATTGAATTGACAATAAATACGAAAAAAGCTCAATATTTTTCTCAAATTTCAATGTTGTCTGGCCCATTATTCGTGGAAATAAATAATCGCCATAATATTCGCTATTTATGAGGAAAATTTACACGAGTTGTGAACGACAAAAAGAGTAATTAAGCGATGCCGAGAGGAGTCAACGACACTGTTTATTTATTATCTAATGTCAGTGCATGCGACATGTCCAGGAAAATTTTCATTTTTTTCCTCGTATAAAGATAAGTAACTTAATTTCTGTTTCAAACGGAACACTAATTATAAATTCCGTCTGTTTTTTTTTGTCAAAAGCGAGCAAATATAAAAATTGTGTCACAAATAAAACATGAATAAATACTCGGGGCATGTTATGATGAGGATAAATGGATAAGGATGAAAAAAGAGGAATTCAGCCATCAATTAAATATAATTGTTTTCTGTCACATTTTTAATTTGCACTGCAATTAAAGTAAAATTATAGTGAGTAAATTCTGATTTTTTTTTTATTTAAAATAATATTTTTAAGTTTAATTAATTATTTAAAAAAAAAAAAAATTTATTTAAATTCATAAAATTTATTTTTTTTATTAAATCATTTATTAAAAAAAAATATTAATAATTTTTTATATTTTTTTAACAAATGATTTAATTTTAAAAAAATAAATTTTATAAACTAAAATAAATTTATTTTTTTATAAATCAATTAATTAAAAAAAATATATATTAAAAAAATTTTATAAATTTAAATAAATTTATTTTTTTTTTAAATAATTAATTAAATTTTTAAAAAATTATTTTATTATTAAAATTTCATTCATTTGATTCATAGAATTTATTTATTTTTATTTTTTTAAAGAATTTATGGATCAAAAAATATAAAAAAAAATTAATCTCAAGTCAGCTTATATTCAACAAATACAAATTTCGGTTGCCACGCGACCAGAGTAATAAAATAAGAAATGCAGCAACAGCAGCTGCAATTGCACGTACAACATCCGCATAATATGGTAGCTGTTTCGGAATATGAAGATAAAGGAGGAAATACGAAAAAAAATATATGTTTATATGTGAAAAGTTTATACTTGAAAATGCATGGTAAAAATTAAATTGTTCATGTGCAGCGATGCTGGCAAATTAAATTACATACATTTTTTCCTTTTTTACTCCCTTCATGATATTGTGCTTGGCGCGAAAAGACTGGAGGAAGGTATAGGAATATCAAAAGAGGACAAAAAATTATTATTTCATAATTCAAAAGAATGGGTCTAGAAAGTTTTTTTTTTTGTGTAAAATTTGTAAATAAGAAACATAAAGTCGAAAAAGTCGTCGCTTTGATACAAATTTTTAGCCGTATTTTGATATTTTTCTTAAAATGTTCAGCAAGTTTTTTTTAGCAGTTGGTTGGTTCAGTATTCAGCAAATTTCATTTTTTTATTCTTTAGATTTTATTGAATTTAAAAATTGAAGGGTTTTCAATGAATTCAGCGTTCAGCAGTTCAAAAAAAAAATTAACTCAGCGAATAATTCAGCAAATTTCGATTGTATTCAGCAAAAAATTTTTATAAATTTATTGGAACATTGCCAAACTTATGGTTGTTAACAAATTGTTTCAGTATATCAATAAATTCAAAATTTTCCATAGTTATACATAATTTTAAATTCAGCAACTTATTTAGCAAATTTAAAAATTTTCCGTTCGCTTAATTTTTTCATTTTTTTTTTGTTTCAGAGACTTTTAAGAATTCTCATTTTTTTGAACAAAACGTATTCAGCAAAAAAATTTTTTTCAGCAAATTTCACTTGTATTCAGCAAATTTTCATTGTATTCAGCAAATAATTTTTTAACTTATTGGAACATGTCCAAACTCATAGTTGTTAACAAATTGTTTCAGTATTCAGCAAATTCAAAAATTTCTTTAGTTACACATTATTTTATATTCAGCAACTTATTCAGCAAATTTCAAATTTATTCAGCAAACTTTTAAGCAAATCCCGCAAAATATTCGTGACGACTTCCAGACTTACAACTTTTTCGACATTACTACGAAACGCGGTAACAACTTTTATTTTCCGGCAGTAATGATGTCGCAGCAGCATTATAAACCGTAGAATAGTAATAATAATGAAAATATATTTTAATGCACAACTGCATGAATGAAATAAAAAAAAAACTTTTTTTCAGGTGAAACTCATATTTGCATTTGAACAATATAAAACAAAAAGTTCAAACAAATAAAAGACTTTCCTGTTTTGCTATTTTTAAACCTATACCAAGCCGATATAAAAGCCTCACCCGGATGCTGTGTTATTATACATTTTTTTTTATCCTTGTTTATTTGATTTGTTTGAACAATAAGGTAGCTACGACAACAACAAAAACAGCAGTTCACATCATGTGCAAAATAACACTTTTAAGTCATAACGCCGAGAGAGAGAGAGAGAGAGAAACAAACAAGATTTGACATTTTTATAACAAACACACACAGCACCATCAAGAAATTATTATTCATATAACAATACATTATTGAATTTCTCGATAACTCACTTTACTTGTTTCTCGTCGTTATTTTCATCTCATGCGATGTAAACACAAGCACCTGTTGTTTCAAATTTATACAACATATGCAAACACATTCGCTCAACATATTTACGCATCAACAATTTATGATTTGTTATGGAATGGAAAATTCAATTGGATTCTAGTGTTCGATGTATTTAATATATATTATTTTTGCTCGCAATATATATATATGAATATTCAGCATTGTTTTGCATGTGATCCATTGTAGATTGAAAAATGCAAAAACTATTCATTGCTATTGACGGCGCGCGAATGCAAGCGAGTAAATAAATTGAAAAATGTTGAACACAAAATGTTATTATTTTATTTTAATGTTATTCAATATGATATTTTTTTTCATAAATATTTTGTTTGTAAATTTAAATTTTTAAACGAAACTTTATTTGTTTATTATAGCCGAGGGCAAATATAAATGGATACAAAAGGAAGCCTTTCGCTGAATACAAAAAAAAAATATTAAAAGATAGGTTTTCATCAATATTTTTTTTTAATTTATTTTTTATAATAATTTTATATTTATTTATTTTATAATAATCATAAAGACTCACTTTTCATACTTCAATAAATTTACCAAATTGGATTAGATTTTTTTTTTACTTTTTTATAATTTTATTTAAATTTTTTAATATTTTTTTTTTCATCGCCATCATCATTTTTCACCGGCTTAATTTTTTTTATAACATGACATTTATTTACACTTGTTTTTTTATTAACATTATAAACTTATTTATTACTATCACTTACAATATAATAATAATTTTTAAATAATTTATTTTTATCTTTATATAATATAATAATAATAAAATTTTGAATCACATAAATTTTTTTATACTTATCATTATTATTATTATTTTAAATGTTTTATAATAATAAGATAAACATTCATTTTTTGTTGTTTTTAAATATTTTTTTTGTAGAGTTCTTATAAAGAACAACAAAAATATGTAAAATTTCATCGTTTTTATATATTATTAAATTTATTATAATTTTATTTTATGTTTAACATTAAATTTATTTACGAATAAAAATTTCTTAATATAATATAAAGGTAATTTTAAAATACTTTTAATTAACCTACTTGTATTTTTTTATATTTACAACAACAATTCTGTCATATTTTCATAATAATATGCGTAATTATTGTACAGAAAATAAAAAAAAAATCACAAAATATTGGAAAATTAATTGTCATTTAATTTTATGGACGTAGAAAAAAAATTGGAACGGAAAATTGTTAACTTTATATACGTTACAATCATAATAATTGCCAATATGTTACTTTAAATGGACTTTTAAATGATAATAATGCACTTGAATTTATAATAATGACCGTTATTGTTATATTATGTACAAGAATTTATGTAACATTTTATTATTATATTTTTTTTATAGAAAAAAATAAAAGTTGAAATTATTTTTTTGTACATTTAAGTTTATATATAAAACATAATTTTTGATGCAATGCGGAACACGTTTGATGGATATTTAATTTTTATAATTTTTGGCGTGTTTAAAAGTGGTGAAAAAGCGCATGTTTGTTGTGTGTCAGGACATTTTATCTCATCATATATAAAAAATTTTTTTTTCGTTCAAAAAAATAAAATTAATTGAATGCAATGTAAAAATGAATTAATATTAATGTTGTTTTTCTTTCCTTTTATAACTATTTATTATTTTTTTTACATTTCTCATCATATATATTTTTTTTATTTTGTACAAATAATTTATTGTTTAAAATTTTTACATTTATTAACTGCTTATATGCATCGATGTTGATAAAAATTTAATATTCATGGAATTTTTTTATTATTATTATTATTTATTATGTATGTATGTGATTGATTAATATTGTTTGTACGATAAATTTATGCATGATGTATGAAAAATGATGCGGTTTGTTACAAAAAGTTACAACATTGGCGTGATGAGCAATTTATGATTGTGGCTTGTATTTATGATGATGTGTAATTGATAATGTTTATTGCGAAAAAAAAGTTTCTCGACCATGACATATAATTTTTTTTTCTCGTACATCCGCTTGACGTCTGTTTCACTGCCAGAAAATTATTTTTTTCGGAAGAATTTTGACTTTTGCAATTTGTGTCCCATCATGCATGGCACACATGCGAAAGGAAACAAATAAATAAATAATTCGTAAAACGGAAACAAAAACATCAAAAAGTCATGTTTAATTTAATGTGTTCTACGTTCTTGATATTTCTTACCGCTTGCTGTGTGCAAAAACGAAAGATAGACAACGAAAAAAAAAATATATATAAAATAAAACTTTTCTATCTTGATGATGATATGATGGGGCTATCTATTTTTCCCTACATGTGTTTTTCTCGGTATCGGGTATAAAAATGTAAATAAATGTTGCTTTGCAAGTCAGTAACTTACCATTTTTCAAGACAACATGTTGTCCTATGGACGAAAAATGGGTCAAATTTACCTATTTGGAGTTGATTTAAACTCATGAGTAAATTTTCTAATTTTTTAAAATTCTTAATGAATTTTCTGACCCGTGAAAAAGGAATTTCACTCCTTAAAGAGTTTAACTGACTTTTTAAGTGATCATTTCGACTCCTTTTGGAGGAACGGAATAAACCTCACAAGACTTAATTCCTTTTCACCCCTTTTCAGAGGCATAGGGTCGCGGTGATTTCCCTCCAGTTTTGTCGGTTCGTTGCCAATGTTGCGATAGCTCGCATGGTGAGATCGCGATCAATTGTTCGAATTGCGGCCTCCATAATTCGTCTCCAAGTTTTGCAAAGAGCTCCGCGTCGTCTTAAGCCCTGAGGATTCCAGAAAAGAGCTCTTTTGCTAATGTGATCGGCGTCGCGACGAAGTGTGTGCCCCACCCAGCCCAATTTTCTTCTTTTCACTTCGATTTTGACAAGTTTCTGCTCGTATCTATCGTGCAACTCACGGTTTGATATCCTGTTGGGCAAGAATATTTTCAGGATCCTTCTTAGGCATCTCTTGACTCTACAGTTTCTGCATGACGTCACGTGCAACTAATTAGTCTCGCAGGACTGATTTGACATTTGAGTTGAAGATGCGTTGCTTTGTCTTCAGGCTGATATGAGACCAATAAGGGGTCTTAGTTGTCCGAATGCTCCTTTCGCCTTACTTATGCGTTGTGTTACGTCCTTTCTCGACCTGCCATCTGTTTTTATTGCCACAAAGAGGCACTGATAATTCCATAGGAGATCAAAATAACCCCGTAGAAGTAAATTTAACCTCTTTTGTGATTTTTAATCCTTTAAAAATAAAAATCCTTAAGGAAATTGTTTGACCCCTTAAGGAATTGATGTGACCCCTTTAGCAGTTGAATTGATCCCAGAGATAATTAATTTGACCCATTTTGTAATTTGTCATCCACAGACCAATAAAATTAGTTAAACCTTTTTAAAAACATCGAATTAACTTCATATGGGGTACAATTAATTCTTTAGGGGTCAACTTAACCTCTTAAGGGGTCAAATTAACTTCTTATGGGGTCAAAAAATTTCCTTAAGGATTTTTATTGACACCTTTTAAAGGATTAAAAAATCACTTAAGGGTTTAAATCAACTCTTGAGGTGTTAATATTATCCCTTAAAGTGTAAAAATGACCCGTTCTTTGTCCAAAGGGCAACACGAGACAACGCGTATCGTATAGTCAATGGCCTGTCTACGTGTGTGTGTGTGCGAAACAAAAATATTATCACCCATCACGTCGTAATATAATATAATGTGATGGTTTTTCTCGTCTGTCTGTTTTGTTGTCTAATGATGTGTGTTGTTGTTGTTGCTGTGTGCCTTCTCGGCTATATGCCATCAATTGTTTTTCTGCCATTCATTCTTGTTATATTTTTTTTTTGCTTCTTGTTTAAATAAAAACCATCGCTTTTTTTCATAATATAATGGTAATAATATCAGTCGGTCGTAAACAAGAATAACAAATAATAAGAAACTTGTTTACCAAAGTTTTGCCTTGTACATCATAAGAGTCCTTCCTCAAACTTTTCCGCGAAATTTTTCCTCGTTTAGCAGTTTTTTTCCTTTTACGTTTTCATGACGATAACGGGAAGATAACTTTTGTTGGTCTTGTTTTTGTTGTTGTTATCGCACAAAACATCGAAACTTTTTTGTGCTGTTTTTACGCAGAAATTGTGTGTATTTTTTAATAATTTGCACAGGAAAACGGAAGAAACCACAAGCACGGGAAAAAGACAAATTGAGAGATTTTGTAGACTTTAATTTTGTTTGTCGATATTTTTAGATTTTTTTTATTAAAAAAATATTGAAACATTTTTTTAGGGCAAAAATTTAATTTAAAAAAAAATAAATTAGCTTTTTTATCGAATTTTTTAATCAAATTTATTTTGGATAAATTAAAAGGTTATTTGTTTTATAAAAACCGTTAAAAAGTTTATTGATATTTAACAAACTTTAACAAAATTTTCCAAAATTATAGAAAATTTGATAATTTTGTCTTAAAAAATTTTTAGTTTTCTGAATGAAAAAATTCCTTTATGATTCCTGTTAAAAATAAAATTAATTTTTCCCCAAAAATCATTAAATCAGATTTCCAACGTTAAAATTTTTTTCAATGAACTAAAGCAAAAACGTGTTCAAATATTTGAAATTCCTCAAAAAAAAAAACAAAAAATGTTGTTGCCATGTCATGGTCATCATCACTTTGTCGTTGTTTGTCAACGTTTCGACAGATTATTTTTTGTTGTTGTTGTTTTAACGATGGTCATCAAACCAAAAAAAAAGTCAAGCTTGGATTAAAAATCTATAAAAAAAAACATTTTTGTGTGTGTTTCAAATGTTTGTTGAAAAATTCACAGTAATTAGCAGGAAGCTTAACTATTTACATGCCACTGACATAAATTCATTTTTTTTTGTGTGGATTGGGGACAATTTTGTTTTTACATTTTTTTTCTCTGACAAATTTTCCTTATTATAGAATTAACGTTATTTGAATATACAAAAATAATTTATTTTTTTAGCTCCTCGCGCTTTTTCAGATGCTTCTGGTTCATTAATTTGATATCTTTCTTTTAAATTTATTTATAATACTGACGTCCCTATCTACGTGTGTTATATTAATTTTAATTCACTGTACCTTTTTTATGTTCATTTAAATTCTTATCCTTATTAATTTATGATATCTTTAATGTTCAGAATGTAAATTTATCGCATGTATATATTTATTTTTGTTTCAGCTATATAAAACCATTTTCTTCGAAAAACACATTAAATACGCATTTTTGGGTATTACTGGCTGCCCCTGTTGCTCACGAGAAGAAGTTTACTCACCGACACGCTGACGGGGACTGTAAGGCATAACAATAATATGAAAAAATTCACGTGTGACCTGTCGCCTCCACTTGTCTCGGGCGATCTCCAACTCAGGTCCATGCCAATGGATTCGCGTGGCAGCGGCAATTCTGTCGGATCAGCAGCTATTAGTCGCTGCGGGCATGGAAGTTGCTCCTCGCCAAAGTGCAATAATTGGATTACGTTGCCACGAGCGAGATCTGCCTCGTAAGCCGGCTCATCCTCGTACTGCCCATCGTCGTTGGGCCCGTGGGGCGGTTGATGCAACAAAGTGTTGTCGATGACGTGCGTGTTGGAAGACGAGGCGTCGTCGTAACGACACTCGATCCGTTGCAAGCTCTGACGCATGTCTTCATGCTTGGTTTTTTGTCGGAGTTCGAAGACCCACTTGAGACGACAATCGCAGACGAGACGATTCTCTGAAAAGGTAAAAGACAAAAGAAAATTAATTAAAACAGGTGTTGCTGCTTGTTTTTATTTTTGTTTAAAAAAATTTTAAAACATGTCAGTTTGTTAAGATAAATTTTGTTGACATCTGGAATTGGCATCCTATATTTAAATCCGACAATTTTCTCTACGTTTTTCTCTCAAAATAAGCTAGAAACGTCAGATAATCGCAAAGTATATCAAATCGAAAAATAAATACGATAAAATATTTTTTTTTTTTAGTTTTTTGTTTCAGTTTATTTTCCAATTTCCTGCAAATATTCGACATAACATGCAACGAGCAGCAACAACAGAGAAATTTTTAGAAATGAAGCAGAGGAAAAATTTTCGTTGTTTTCATGTGACACGGTGTCAATATATTTTGCATCATCATAGTAGTTTTTTTTACCGCATTTCGTGATAAAAAATGCGGTTTCATTCTAGCTTTTGAGGTTATGTTAGACCACGTGGTTAAAAATTTAAAAATTCACGTGGTTTAGAAATTATAAAAATATTATAAAATAAGACTCATTAAAAAAATAAAACATAAAAAAGAAAATAATGAACTATAGGAAACCACGTGGTTTTAAATATAAAGAAATCATGAGGTATTAATAAAATAGAGAAACCACGTGGTCAAAAAAATTAAAAATATCTTTTGGCTTAGAAGTTAATGAAGCCTCGTAGCTTGAGAAATTAAAAAAAAACCACGTGGTTAAAAGATTGAATAATAAAAATAAATTAAAAAATAAAAAAAAAAATAAAATAAAAAAGAAGAATTTTAAATTAAATTCTTTTTTAATTTAAGAAATCACGTGGTTATAAAAATTAAATTGGCCTCGTAGCTAAAACCAAATTTAATAAACCAAGTGACTCAAAAAAAAAATAATAATAAAATTCAATAAAAAAATTTAAACATTCGAAAAATTTAACAAACCACGTGGTTTAAAAAATGCAGCAACCACGTGGTTTAAAAAAATAAAGAAACTACGCGGGTTAAATCAAACGTGGTTAAAAATATTGAAAAAAATCTTTTGGTTTAGAAATAAATGAAGCTTCAGAAATTAAAGAAACCACGTGGTTAAAAAAATTAAATAAATCACGAGGCTTAAAAAATTATTTTAACCACGTGGTTAAAAATAGAGTGTCATCGTTGGTAGTTACCTTAACGACACCTTTTTAATATTTTTAGTAGGTGTTTCGCTTCTTTTTTCAATTTATTTACGGTGCGATTCAATATTTGAATATCTAACAAAAAAAGTGGCTCGTTCGTTGAATGATTGGCAAGAAAGAAAATTTTGTTCATTTCTTCATGTAAACTTTTTGTCGTTCAATATTTGTTTGAGACAGCAACGAACAACAAGTACAACAAGAAAAAAAACTGCAAAATATTTATTTAAACAAATATTTCCTGTATTTTACCGAACAAGAAGAAGAAAACACTTCCGCAGTGACAAGAATCGGGAAAGATGCAACTTTTTTCCACTTCATGTGTCATATATAAATGTTTTTCTTTGCCTCGTTTTTTTTTTGTTGTGTTCGAAACAAATACAATGAAGAAGGAGGAAACGAGCTACTTTTATGATGATATTTTTTTCCATCATCATGCGGAGAAAGAGGAAAAAAACATAGTTCGTGGCGACGTTGAATCACGTGAGCGTTTTATGCCACAAAAAGTCAACGAAAATTGTGTTTCCGATATTTTTTTTTTACTTGTAAATGTCCTATGAAATAAATGATATGAGGAACGAAGACAGCAACAGACATATATGCACTTAAATAAGTTAACGCTTTTAAAATTTGTTTTCCAATTTTTGTTGTTGTTTCCTGACTCGCGATGAGAATAAAAGACGACGAAGGCATCGCTTACAATTTAAAAGTAGGCCATAAAAAACGAAGAAAAAATGCATTTTTTCACATAATAATAGAATTACTTTGCAACAGCAGTAGCGCAAGGAGAGGTTTAATAAAAAAAAGGAAAAAAAAATTAAACATAAAGAAAATGTTTATAAAAGAGCTTTATTAATAAGAAAAAAAAATATGCAAACAAAAGAAAAATATAAAAAGTTGATTTTTCAATTTCGCTCGTCGTTTATAATAAATTAGATGTGCACGAGATAATAGAAAAGTTTTTCTTTTACGGGTGTTTGCATAATTAGTCATTATTCTTTTATCTCTGCAGTTTATCGTTATAGCACTGTCACAACGTAAAACGTGTCAGTTTCTATTAAAAACATAAGTGCACAACTACATCACTTAAAATCTCGTGACAAATAAATTAGACAAGAGAAAAAAACTTGTTCCAGTTGGTTTTTGCGTTTTTCACCATAGGAAGATGAAAAAAAATAAAACATGACAATATTTGTAAGTTAGTTGTTAGTTATTCTTTAGAAACTTGCGTTTTTTTTATCTAACAGATTTAGTCATCTTATCCACAAACAAAAAAAATACAAAAGACCAAAACGAATAGAAGTAGAAGAGAACAAGAAAAAAAAAATTGAATAACTTTCCACATTATTTTTATCCATTCACATTTTTTTTAACATTGTAAAAAAATTTCTTTTGCATTTCTTTTCAGTTTTTCTTTCCCATGTAAAGATGCTCACACCCACACACACAGAAGTACATAAAAATCGGTATCACTTTGAAACTAATTGTCTAGAAATAATCTGTGACAAAGTGTAATTGCTCCGGCAGAAAGATAGAAAATAAGAGACTCGAAGTAGTTTCAATTCCCCGATGAGAAGTGTCTCGAGTATCCAATATTACAATTTGATATCTTCTTCTACGTCGTCGTTTCGAGTCGCACAGTTGTAAGTATTTTGTCTGTCTTTTATCCAATTTTTTGTCTGTTTTTTTTTTGTCTCTTTGTAGAATTTTCTATGTGAATATTGAAAGTACATATAAATAAAATAAAATTTCATTCCATTTAATTTTATTACATTTCCTTGGTGTGTATGTGAAGACAAGTAACGTTGCAGGAAATGGTCAGACGGAATAGAGAGAGAGAGACAGACATTATTGAGATATCATCATTACTTTTAAGTATGAAAGTTTTATTGAAAGGTGATCATTTTGAGTCGTAAAAATGTTTTCAGATTGTTTTGTTTGCACTGAGACGAGAAAAGTTAAAGGAGATGCTGGCGGGGTATTTGAGGAGTATGAAAATGTAAGTATCTTGTGAATAACTTATTTTTAAACTTGATAGTTCTGTAGTGACAGAGGTCACACACTTTATTAATCACTTTGAATAATCAATCTAAGAAACCTGAATGAATCTTGTCATTCATTAATTGTCTTCGAGATGTAAAAATTTAATTCAGTCTTCATTCTTCAACTAAATAACATCTAAATAAATAGATTTAAGAAATATAAAAAATACTCATTATTTCATTGGATTTGATTTTGTACTTCTAAATTTAAAGCTTAGCTACAACTTAACTAATCCGATTTTGTTTCAGGTCCTTTTGAAGTACTATCATTAGTTAGTAGCTGATATCTAGAACAATAAGATGCGTTTAGTTGTCAAAACCTTGATTTTGAATTTTTCTCCGGAATTACTTATGACTAGCATTATTCACACTAATAGGTCCAGCAAATTATCACAATATGTTTTGGAACTCGGAAGCTATAATAAGGTCGTTCGTCGCAGAACTAGAAACGTTTTTGCCCATCATTTATGCAACTTATAAATGGCATTTACAAGAAATAATTGGTACAGAATTAATAACTCGAAGAAAAACCTGAGGTGTTTAAATTTGGTCCAATTAAGCCAAAAAAAAAGCTGGGCACAAATTTAACGCATTATCGGAGCAAGACCTTAAAAAGATATTTTCTTTTATCAGTATCAGTCGCAGCAAAATCATATTTATTAGCGACGGGAGACTCATCGCAAACTGTAAGGATGAAAGAACAAAAGAATGGTTACGTGGAGCGAGTTTAAAAGCTTAACCGTCAAGAAAATTAATATAACTCTAGAACGTTGTACAATAACCACGATCTGAGACTTTTATCCCAATATTTCCACATTAACCTACTATCCATGAACACAAATAAGACCAAATATATGCAGTTCCATGGTAGTACAATTGTCCCGTGTAATCGTGTACAAGTCGTGGTACACGATGAACCAATTGAACAAGTTGAATCAATCGTTTATCTGGGTCTCCATTTGGATAAACATCTGAACTTTGGCGAGCATGTGCGCTTTGTGTGTGGAAAAGTGGCTCCTGCTCTTGCTGCGTTATACAAGATACGCTCTTTTGTCCCAAAGGAAGAGTCTTATCTACTTCTCTCTCATTCATAGCCATTTTGTTGAAAATCCTCCCAATAAAGGCTATTTCTCAACTCCATACCGTTAAACTTGTGCGCCAAATACTGAACGAAGAAATACACCAAAACACGACATTTTCTGTTCGTGCTGGAATCCAGAACCTCAGAGACACACTGTGAATAGGTGTACCGCGAGTCAGAACTTTTCTGGGAGCGCGACAAATGTCTTCACTAGGCCCGCAACTGTTTAATGAACTGCCCGTGGACATCAGGAAGATAGACTGTACGCGACACTTTGTTCGGGAGCTCGAGCATAATGATGACTTAAAAATATCTTATTTGGTCCTTTACTCAAGTAAAACGCTCAATAAAACAGAATTTTTAATAACGTTTGGTAAGGACGAAGAGGCGTGTGAGGTGTTAAAAGAGAGGAATTTCGTGGTAGAATTTGACCTTAAAGTAACAACCGTCAAGATCACCGGTTTAACCATTGAAGGAATCTGAATAATACAAAAAACTGCCGAATTCATCGTTAAAAAACGACTTTGCTTCCTGGAACGGATTGTTTCAATGGATACCCCCTTTGATTTTCTCCTCATAGTGCTAACAAAACTCCCCTATGCAGCAAAACGACACATTTCAATAATGACTCCATAAACATTTATACTGCATATAAACCTAAGAAGCATGGATCTTTATTATTAATAAATTATCATCAATTTAATTAAGTTTATTGAATGAACTCGAAAATCTCACAAACCACACACACACCTGTATCTCCATAATCTGTCAAGATCTGTTCTTCAGTAACTACAAACATATTCACTTGACTTGTTCTTCAATCACATAAAACAGGACACATAAATGATTGATGATCAAATTTAATGTCGTGACGACTAGAAGAAGGTACAGTCAATCAATATTAATATTGATATAGGACAAATTCATTTTTGTTATTGATGACCCGAGTACACTTGACAATAATTGACTTGAAATTTGTCATCTTTTTACCTGTTTTATGTCGCACAAAAAATTTTTTTGGAAAAACTTTTCTTGATTAATATTTGTCCAATATGGCAGATAAAAGTGGAATGTAAATACATCAAAGAAAGGAAAAAAGGCACACAAAAAATAGATGACAAGCATACTTTTGATAAGATATAAAATAAAATAATATTTAACGAAATTTTGCTCTTTTTTTCAAGTTCTATCTTATGTCTCGTTGGTAACTTGGAGATATTTGGTGTGTGAGTGATGCGATAAGAGAAAAGTTAAATAAATGAAATTTTATAGTGAAATCTTCATAAAAATGATATTAAATTGCTTTCATTTTTTTCCTGTTAAAGAGACGTTTTTCTGATGAATTTTGTGATCAATTCCATTTTCAATCAGCTCAAAAGGGCAAAAAGTACGACGAGAGAGTTGTGTCAATATAAGTAACTTTTAAAGAGAACGAACTGAAAAATAAGATGGATTTAAAACTTAAATGAATACGTTCTCAACTTTTGTTTAACTAAATAACACAAAAGATAATTCCGTCGTCGTCATCGTCGTTCGCATGCCATCCAGCAGTAGCATGGAAAATCTTGTTTAAAAAGACAGCAAATTTTATGTATCGCTACAAGCAATGCGCTATATGTGCCGTTATATGGGAGCCTATATCCATAAAAATAAAAAAGAATAGTGTTTGTCTTGTTAAAATTAATAAAAAACTTCTTTAATTGAATGAATATAAGCTTGAATAAGAATTTCTCAAATCCAATTAGTTGTGCAGTCATGAAAAGTTTATCTTTTCACTTCAATCTCTTCTCAGTGTTGTCGCTCGTTCGCATCGCATCGTTAGTTGGTGATGGAGTGGATCCCATGTATACCGAAGGAGGAATTAGCTCATGTCGTTTATGCCTTTTTATCTTCTTCGTTTATTTTTTTTTGCCTCTCTTGACCGAGAAACGAAGAATCGTAAATTGATTAATTTAATGGGCTAATCAAGCATGTTGGCAGAGACTTTTACGTGTGTCGCCTGTTTTTATGACAATTAGTTGCATAAAAGAATGGGGAAAGACAAACTTTTTTTTTAAATAATTGGATAGTCAGGAAATGACGGTAAACCTCAGTAAAAGTTCTCTTGAGGATTCTGTTTGTGCATTTGAAATGAATGTCGTTACAAACAAAATTAAAGGAGTTTCGGATTTTATTGTTGAGGTAAAATAAATAATAGAATCGTATTTCTTCAACCAAAGAATCTAAAAGTTTTTATCTAAAAAAATTATTTAAAAATGTTAAATAAAATTTAAATTAAAATAAAAAAATGAAATCACAGTTTAAAAAGTATGAATTTAAAAAAATAATTAAATAAACTTAAAAAAAAACAATAAATTAAGATCTAAAAAGTTTAAGTGAAAAAAAAAATTAAAATTAATAAGAATTTTTAAAATTTTAATTAAATAAATATTTTAAATAAAAAATTAAAAACAAAATAAATACAATTTAAATAGAATTAAAAAATATTAAATTAAGATTTAAGAAATTTTAAGTTAAAAGAAAATAATTAAATAAAAATTTTAAATCAAAAATTAAATAAAATTTAAATAAAAAAAAATTAAATTGAAATTTAAATTAAAATAAAAAAAATTACAATTTAAAAAGTATTAAGTTAAAAAAAAATACACAAAAGATACAAAAATATTTAAAATTAAAACTCTTTTGTGTAATTTTAAGATTTTTCCAAAAAATAAAAAAATTGTTAAAAAAATAATTAAATAAAAATAAAAAAAATAAATATAATCTAAATAAAAATTAAAAAAAAATTAAATTAAGATCTAAAAAGTTTAAAGTAAAAAAAATGTTTAAAATTAAAATTAATAAGATAAATAAAACTTTTTTAAGAAACTTATTAAATTTATTATTTTTAAAAAAATAATTAAAAAGAAATTAAATAAAAAAAAAATAAATTGAAATTTAAAAAGTTTTAATTTAAAAAATTATTTAGAATTCGAATTACCTGATTAAATTTTTCAAATTTAAATTAAAATTTTTTTTTAAATTTAAATAAAAATTAAAATAAAATAAAATAAAATTTAAATAAAAAATGAAATTACGATTTAAAAATTATTAAGTTAAAAAAACTTAATTAGGTAGAATTTTTAATTCGATATTTTTAATTGTTTTTACAATTTATCAGAAATAATAATTTCAACAAAAAATTAAATTTTAAATTATAGGATTATTAATTTTTTTTTATTGATTTTTTATTTTTCAAAAAAATGTTCTATATCAAAAATTTAATTTTTTTTACTGACGCCAAAATAGAATTTTTTTTTAGAAATTTTTCAAATGCATCAAAAACAACTCAAGAATAAACCATTAAACCCCCAAACAATAAATTTCAAAAGCTTTCCCGGTAAATATTTGAATATGTGGCATGCCACCATTATGATTTCCAACAATTTTTCTCGACAAGAACAAACACAATTTAGGAAGAAGCAGAAGAGGAATGCAAAAGTAACATGTTTACGTGTACTCACCTGTTAAATCCAGCGTACTAGATGCATTTACTAAATTATCCCAAAGCGGTAGAATGTTGACAAAAGTAATCGTCTCTAATCTATTATTACTCAAGTCGAGATACTTGAGTGCTGGTACTCCGGTAAAAACACCTTGCTCGAGCACGAGTAATTTATTATCTTCTAACCGCAACTGTTTAAGCACATTTAATCCGTCAAAAGCACGTTCAGAAATTTTCTGGAAAAAGGGAGAAACAAGGAAGGAAACTTCATTATTTAAAAAGCATCGAAATATTAAACAATTTTTTTTTCATTCATAAAATTGGAAAAATGTTTCATAAGCACATTTCGTGCAAATATTTGAACGATCATGCTGATTGGATAAATTATGCATTCAATTTAACATTTTTCTGTAATTTTTTACAATTTTTTTGCCTCAAAAATTCGTTTGGATCCGTTAAACCTTTCATCATTAATTTTGATGTTTATCCAGACAGTGTGTCAATATTTGTCGGTAAATAGCTCCAAATGACCTCGAAAAATTGTCTATGGCCATAGCAACAAAACGGAGCAACTTCCTACCTTTATCGACATAAAGTTGCATTAAAAATAAATTATTAGCAACAACAAAAACTAAAAAAAAAATCTCATTATTTTCTTGTGAATTTTTGTTGTTGTTATCAATTTGTGTCTCTATTCTTTGCTCTTTCTCGAAGAAATGTATTTGGCAGTCGTTGTCGTCATTGTTCGTCGACGTCCCATGTATGCGGCAATAATAACATGAAAACATGGTAATAATAATAAAAAAATATAAAAATACAATGAAAAAGAAATTTTTCAATTTTTTTTCTCGCAATTTTCTCGGCATGAGAAGAGCTCTTGTTCAAGGAAAATTTTTACAGGGCTGTCGTTGATTCATGATGGCTCGCCGTTCCAATGAAGAGAAAAAAGGCGATGCAAAAGAGTTGAATGGAAATAAAAGTTTTTCAATAAATTAATAAATTCCGGAAAATTTATTGGAGAAACAATGGAATTTTATTGCAAACAGCCCTGTACACAATTTTCCTTTTGCGGGAAAAAAAAAACTCCAGCGTCAGTATGTCACTTCCGTAATATTTTATAAAAATATATTGAACACACAATTACACAGAGAAACACTTTAAATTGATTTCAATAGCAATCGGAGAAACAAGAGGAAAAAAAAAGTTCTTGCAATCAATTGAATTATATGCAATTTTCTTGATTAAAATTAATTGAATTTGAAAAGTTACTCAATAACAATTGTTTTTTCCTCCCGATATATATAAAATATAAAATTATTGATATTTCACCCTCTTACTCTCTTCTTCGTCTTTGGATGCAAAGCGAAAGTTGTTCCGTTGCATTTAAATTGTTTTAGGCAAAAATGTACTTTTTTTTTTGAGGAAAACTTTGGAATATTTGAATGCGAAATAAATTTTGCAAACGTTATTTAAATTTTCATTTGCAATGGAACAATTTGTGTTTGAGCACCATTTATTCAATTTTATATTCATCATCAAACAAGTTTTCTAATCGAAGAGGAAAAAAGTTGAGTCAATATTTGCATTTTGTTCGTTGTGTGATAAACGAAATGGTGTGACGTACAAGGCGTCTCCACTTGACGTTTTATTTCTTATTTGATTATGATAAGTGAAATTACATAAAATTTGTATTTTTTTTCATATTTTTTAAAATAAATAAATTTTTAAATTTTTAGCTAAATAAATAAAAGAATAATATAAAAATATTATTTTTTTAAAAAATTTTTATAAGACATGTTTTGAATAAATTTTATGATTTGCAGTCAAAAATTTCTATATTTTTGATGGAAAAATATACTTAATTTAAATTTGATAAAATTTAAAACTATTGAGCTATAAAATAAGATTTTTTTTCATATTTTTTTTTTGAAAAAATTACAAAAAGTTGGAAAACTGTAAAGAAAATTTAAAAAGTTTTTATTTTAGGCTCTGAGGGTCTAAAAAAGGCCCAAATCACTCACTGGGTCTATCAATTTTTTTAAAATATTTTAATTATTTGATTTTAATTTCCTGTGGCAATTTACTTTCATTAATTGTAACAAATATATATTACCGTAATCTACATAATGCTAAGAGAAAAAAAAACCGTTAAAATTCAAATGAAACGAAAAAATGTAGATAAATTAAGAGAAGGCTAATTTTGAAGTTAAGACAGTTTCTCTTAAATTTTTTTAAATTTTTTTTAAATTTTTTTAAATTTTAGTTGTATTTTTAAATGTTTTTGACACAAAAATGATAATTTTAAAATAAAAATACATAAAAGTACAAAATTAGTTGAAATTTCAAATATTTTAGTAAAAAATTTTCAAAAATTAGAATTTGAAACAAAAAAATGTTAAGAGAACGAATTTTGACTTCCATTTTTGTTAAGAAAACAGATTTTTAAATTCTCTTAGCATTATGTAGATTACGGTAATTTTTTTAAAAAAATAAATTTCTTAAAAAAATTATTGAATTTAATTTCAAAATTTAGAAAAATCGTTTTGTTTAAATAAAAAAAAATCGAAAATTTGTTTTAAATTCTTCATGAGACAGAGACATACTTTTGCTATAAAGAAAAAATATATTTTTTTTAAATTTTTTTTTCACTTTTTCTTTTTTAAATTTCTTCATCTTACATTTTATGTTAATTTTTTAAATTTATTTTTTTTTGAACATTGAAAAATTTAAATTTTTGACATTTCAATCAATTTTTAAATCAAATCAAAAAAATTTCAAAATTAAAATTAAAAAAAAAATCAGTTTTGAAAATTTTTTGATTGATTTGCAAATCAAATTAAAATTCAAATCAATATTTAATTTGTCTCTTAAAAAAATCAGATCATTTTTTTTTTATTCTTGATTTTGATTTAAATCATACAAGCCTGGTCATAAAACACATTTTGAATCAAAAGACCAACAAACCATTTTTTTTAAATTTTTTTATAAAAAAAATATTTTTTTATGTACCTATTTGTTCAGTTTTTTGATGAAAACTTATTTTGAAAGCAATAAAAATAAAATTTTAATTGAGCTTTTTTGAAACTTTTTCAATTAAATTATTTCCGCGAACTTTACAAAAAATGCTTTTAATTGGCTTTGCAATAAAATCCTTTTCAATTTTAATTTCGCTACCTTAATTCAGCCGACATAAAATGAATTTCCGCACAAAGGTCAATTCCCAGATTTTTAATTAAAATTTCATTAACAAAAGCAACAACTCACCTCAATATTATTGTTATCCAAATCAAGTTGTTCCAATCCCCACAGTTCCGCGAACACCGTATCACCAATAAAATTCAAATTATTGTATGACAACCGCAAATTCCTCAAGTTGCCGAGTCCTTTGAACATTTCGCGCGTCAACGACGATATCGTGTTCGACTCCAAACGCAAATCAATTAGTTTTCGCAGCTCGGCAAACACGTCGTCGTGTATCTGCGTCAAATTATTCTTCGCCATGTTGAGCGACACGAGACTCGGCACATTGACAAATGCCATTTTATCAATGTCCGTGATGTAGTTTTGCTCCAAACTAATTTCCTCCAGATCGGGATGGTTGGCAAACGCATACGCGAAAACATATTTAATTTGGTTGTTTTCCAAGCTGATCTGGCGGATTTGTGTGAGATTGCCGAAAGCGTAGGTTGGGATGTTGCTAATTTGTCCGTAGCTGATGTCCAGTGCCTTGAGATATTTGAGTTTTTGCATAATTTGCACTGGGATGTACCCAAGGTGGCCTGTTCGTTGAATCGTGATTTTCAGATCCTCGATGTAGAGTTGCGTATCGAAGGCGAGCCAGTTGAGGTCGTGTTCGGGAAAGTCATCGTGGAAAATCCAACAATCCGCTTTCGTGGCTTTTATGTGGATATAATCCTCGGGCGAACAGTGACACACCAATTTCATGTCGCGATCTTTCGAACACAGGTTTTTTATCGACGAACTCACATGGTAGACCTGTTGAATGGGCAGCTTTCGTCTACTACTCTGACTGCCGCCGACAAATGTTGTTTTTGTCGATGCCACCGCCGCTAACGTTGCACCTACGTTACTTATCCTACTGCTACTACTACTAAGGTTACCCTGTACTTTTTGCTGCTGCTGCTGCTGCTGATTATAGTGACTCTGAATCGGACAAACGATGCACAATAAAAATAATAACAACAACGTTTTACTGCTTTGATATGTTGTCTGCACCATATTCGTTAGAATCATCTTGCTATTATGGCAATTTTCTGTTGACTTTTGCAGTTTATTGTTCCGTCGCTGCTCTGAAAATAATTTGAGAGAGAGAGAAAAAAAGAGAATAACATCATTATATTGTATTTTTCAAGAATAGGTGGCTTAAGTGGCAAAAACAGATTGAAAATCGAGCAATGCTCATGTAAAGTCGCAAATACAATGGGAAACGAAGGAAATTATGGTAGAGACTCTGCAAATATTTTCTGAATCAACAACAGCTTTATTTATTATTATACATTTCTTTCTTCTCTTATTATTATTATTTTTTTTTCTTCGTTTTTATCATTCAAGAAGACAAGCAGCAAAAATAGCAAGAAATTCCTTAAATTGGTGTTTCAATTTTTCATGCGGATTTTAGCAATAAGAAAATTACGTGAATGAAAAATTAATTTAAACTGAATTATTTGAGATTTCTTTAAAAATAGAACGCAATTATGGTAACGTTGAATGTTGTTGGCGTTGTCCCTTAAGTGCTGCCACACAGGAAGCGAATTTTCTTATGATACATTCGAGAGGAAACAATGTAAGAAAAAAAAGTATAATTTTCTCATTTTTTCTTTCTTTTCATTAATTATTGAAGATTCTGTCAGTTTCAGATATTTTTATAGGTGCAGCAAAGGTGATGCAATTGTTGAAGAAAATCTATTTTGAAAAGCATTAATTTTGCAGTTTTAATTTTCTATTTGAAAAAAAAATTGTTTTAATGAAAGGTATTGAAAAATTAAACAATTGGATTTTTTGCCTTTTTATTTAAGTAAATTGTTTGTTTAAAAAATATAAAAAATCTTTTGATTGCTATTTAATTAATTTTCATTGAATTTTTTTTTTCATTAAAAATTTAATTGAAGTTTTTTTACATTATTATTGAATAAATTGTTTGTTTGAAAAATGTAAAAATTCTTTTGATTGCTATTTAATTAATTTTCATTGAAATTATTTTTCATTAAAAATTTCCATTAAAGGATATTAAGGCCGTTCCAAATTTTTTACGAAAATTTTGAAAAATTATTTTTTTTTTAAATATTTTTAGAGAAAAAAAATTAATGTAAAAATTTAAAAAAAAAATCTTTTAATTTTTTTTAAAAAATTAAAATTTAATGATAAAAATATGAAAAACACCAAAAAACGGTAAACGGCAATTTGGAGTGGAATAATTAATTAAATTAAATAAAATTAATAAATAAAATAAATTAAATAAAAATTAAATAATTTAAAAATTATTTTTTTTTAAATTATAGACGTTTTTTTAAAACTCTGAAATTTGTCAAATATTCAAGACTAAATTTTTTTAATTAAAAAATTATTCAAAATAAACCATTTCAAGTAATTTTAAATATTTTCCATTAAATAATTTTTTTGTATAATTTTTCAATTCTTAGCGCTATACATTTTTTAAGAATATATTATTTATTTTCTTTATTAAATAAATATTTTAATAAATTGAATTTGTTTTTAATTTTAATTTATTTAAAATTATTTATTTACCTTATTTAAAAAATTAAATTAAAATTTTCAATGTTAAAAAATAAAATTTGAAGTATTTTTGTGTTTAAATCTTTTTATGGTTCTTTTAATTATTTTTTTAATAAAGATTTTAAAATTAAAAAAAAAACATGAAAAATCCCTAATTTTCCCTCCTTTCGAAGAAAAACATTCGAAACCCGATTAAAAGTCTTTCATCTACTCACTAATGGCTAATGATGACTTAAACGACACCATAAAAGGGCGGCATTACATAATTACCCCACATTATTTTAAACAAAAAAAAATTCTCCTTCCAACTAAAAATTTTAATCTATTTATCGCTCATGAATGTGCATAAAAATAAACGATTATTCCGGCAATTTCGGAATTCCTTTAAATCCTGTAAATTTTGGCAGTCACCATCAAACACGAAGCCTTTGATTTTTTCCCGCGTTGCTCCCTTCAAAAAGTAGCAATAACAATAACAATAAACGAGAAATATTTCCATGTAATGCACGAAATAAAATGCCTGAAATTATTACAAAAAGCAAGCAGGCAAGTAAATTGCATGAAATTAATTATGGAATTGCTTTTGTTCTCTATTATTTTATTTTATTTTGTTTCAGCGCACATCCATAGAACGAGAGATTACATTTTTTTTTGTGTGTGTGCTTTTTTTTATTATTTCATCCGAAATGCTAAGCAAGAAAAACAACAAAAAATGTAAAATAGCACGATTCGTTGTTGTGATGTTATGATGTTAGAATCATTGCGTCTCTACATATAATTTGCTTCAGGGACAAACGAGCGACGACTGACGCAACACAAAACAAAAAAGGAAACAACAAAACAAAATTTAAATTCAAATCTGATGCTTTTTGGTGCATGTTTTGTTATATGGAGCATTATCTGATTTTCCAGTTGAGCCAAAAGACATCAAAAGGCTGTGTACTTGACTTTCTTTTGGTCTCTTGTGTGCCTGTTTGTGTGCGTCACATATCAAAAATCATTTCTTAAAGATAATTTGGATGCAAACAAGCGAGAGAAATTATATGTTTAAAGTTGCTTTCGAACAAGAGACAAGAGGTATTTCTTCACTACAAAAAAAAAAATCCATGTTTCGCAAGCCAAAAAATTGGCGGGGCAAGAATTTGAGAATATGCATTGGGGTAAAATTCTAGAATGTGCATTGGGGTCATTTTACAAAATGTGCATTGGGGCAAAATTAAATAATGTGTATTGGGATAAAATTTCCATGCCTTAATTTTCATTCTTAACTTTGCCAAAAATTTGGGCAAATCAAAATATTGTGTGGCGCAAGAATTTAAGAATATGTATTGGGGTTAAATTCAAGAATGTGCATTGGGACAAAGTTAATAATGAATATTAAGGCATGGAAATTTTATCCCAATATACATTATTTAATTTCGCCCCAATGCACATTTTGTTAAAGGACCCCAATGCACATTCTTTAATTTCGCCCCAATGCATATTTTGAAATAGGACCCCAATGCAGTTTCTGAGATATTGTCTTAATGTCAATCTCAAGTTAATCCCGATGCACATTAGAAAATATTGCCCAATGCACATTCTGAATTTGGCCTAATGCATAAACTCACTTTGACCCAGTGGACATTTAAAAATGTTGCCCCAATGCATATTCCAAAATTCTTGCCTCGCTGATATTTTAACTTGCGAAAATAAATTTCTTATAATATTTCCACACGAGTGCAGTGGCAGCAGCAACATCAACAACGAAGCTCTCTATTTTTTGGCAACGTACCAGAGACACACAAAAGACGACAACGAAGAAAAAAGAAACCAAAACTAGAGACGCCAAACGGATAGAAATGTGTTTCAATTCAAAAGATGTACTTCAGAGAAAATGTCTCTTTCTCGAATAGGACGCGCCAGACAACTAAGAAAAAAAAAACGAAGAAAATCACACAAAATTTGATATGACAAATATCACAGTTCAAACGTTCAACTGTATATTATGCATCATAATTTTTGTGTATTTTCTGGGTTTTATCTTGACATTTTTTTTAAGCAACTTGCAGTTTCTCCAAAGACAGAGAGAGAGAAAAAAAAACAACAAGCGGCACCACAACGCCAAAATGTAACAGATTGTGTCGACTTTAAAACAATTTACATTGTCTGTATATTTTAAATTAGTTGTAAAAAGCAAATTGAAAGCTCTTTTCTTATCTTTTTTTTTTGTTCGTCTTCTGTTCTCGGTAAAAACAGTGGCAACAGCAGTACTTTTCCTCTTGTTCATAATCATGTTATTTATTGACTACAATTTAAAAAGTTTTTCATTGGTTTAATAATGTTAAATATTATTATTATTATCTTTTTGTTTCTACGCTTACTTCTCTTACTTGTTTTAAAGTTGCCTCGAAGGCAATATTGGAAAAAACTTTTTTTTCCCAACTCTCTTGTACTCTTATCACAAGACGGAAATGTAGATGTATATGTGTGTGAGGCGAAGTTATTTCCTCCTTTGAATTTTAATTTTTAATCGCACATATTTTAATGGACTATCAACTTTTCCGGAGTCCTGAATTTATCACAAATGTTTAGAATTTTAAATTAATAATTTACAACGCACGCCCAAAGTACATCTTTTTAGTCGCAATGGCTCGTAATTCTACTCTTTATCGCGTAAATGTTTAAAGAAGCGAAAAAAAACAATAATATATTAATAGAATAGAGCTGAACTCACAAAAAAATAAACGATTTGTGTCTTTTAATCTAATGTTTTTCTCGAGAAACAGAGAGCTAAGGGAAAAAAATAACGAAAGCAAAATTAAAACCATTAAATATTTATTGGAAAACGCGAACAAATTTTTGCTGTAGTAGATAAAAATTTTTATTGGGCTTTTTGTGAAAAAAATGTGTGGATAACGTGAGCGTATTTTGTTTAAGTGAATTAAAATTTAGTTGAATTCTTTCTTAACAATTAATTATTTTTTTTGTTTTTAAAATATAAAAAAATCTTAGATGTTATACGTTTTTTTTCTAAATAACTGTTTAATCTTTTATCGAAAACTTGATATAATTATTTGATTTTTGATTTAAAAAATTAAGTTGATTTTTTATTTATTCTATATTTGATGTAATTAAATTTTATGGTAACCTAAAAGTTCTAATGAACTAAGAGTTTCGGTCTCTGTCTCCACAAACCATGTATCAAAAAAAGTGTTCAAGTTACTTCAGCCTATCGAGTTTCAGAAGTTTTTCAGCTCTTCCCAAGTGATATAGAGGCAGCATGTTTCTACGTAAATTTTTATTTGGCCAATTATGAACAAGATATTTGAAGTCAGGGCATTTATAATGTAGCGTGTTCGCTTTAAATCTTTTTGTACTTCTATTGTCTCTTATTTTGTATTTCGTCAAGCAAAATTTCTCAGTCATTTTTAAAATATTATTACTTTCCGTTTAAATTAGTATTTGAGTATTTAAAATTTGGCTTTGTAACGAAGTAGTTCAAAGGATTTCCTTGATAGGTTGCAATAAGTCTATGGTTTTTTGATACATCAGAGCATTTATGTCCAAACTCCGCATTTCATCCAAAAAAAGCTGCCAGATTACAAATGTTTAAAAAATCCATCTTTTTTGTTCCTAAGTGAAAGCTGGTTGTGATTCTTAAAGAATTTCTGTTATTTTCTTTGAAAATTTGTTTTTGTAGTTTTTTTATGTGATTTGTTACAAAAATTGCTTTTACCTTTTTAATTTTTTTTTAAATCCTAAACTTAAGTTTTTATAATTTTCTTCTTTGGAAAAATTATTAGTCTGCGGATGGACAACCCATGCGGCGACTTTTTTCTTCTAAAAAAAAATGCCCTTCGCATTACGAATGTAAACAGAACTTTCTTCGCATTGCTCTGAAAAAAATTTAACGGTGTTGTAATAAAAATGATGATACATAAAGTGGTGAAGAAAGTTGTTGTTGTTCGTGGCGTGCTGAGTTGGTTATTATTATTTCCAGTATTATCGAATTCGGTACGCAAAAAATATCTTTTACCATAAAACTCTTCGTAAAATGGGTACCGAAGGAATTTTTTTTATTCATAAAAATGTTTTTTTTAAAGGAAAAAGTTTTATTTGCTGATACCAATGTTTTCGTTATACAACTGGTGCTACTTTTCCTTGCTGTTTATTTATTGATGCATTTTAAATTATGTTTGCGAAGACGGAAATCTTCTATAGAAATGCTAGATTAATATATTTTTTTTTATTTTTACTCTCGGATATATATGAGAAAAATCACTGAAAGAAAAAGTTTAAAGTTTTACCTGAACAACATCAAAATTTATGGTTGACCGGATAAGGCAGGTCAATGAAAGAATTGCATTCGGTTTGAATATTTATATTTCCTTCTAGCAAAGTTGGAAAATTTATGTTTCGGTACTTAAATATTTTCCGCTTGCTTGCATCAAAGGACATTCAAGTGCTGTCTAGGCGCGCTTTGATGTCGCTTTCCAAGTATCACTCATCACTTTGTCTTTTAGCGTTCGTTGTCGAGACAAAAGTTCTTGAAACGAAACATTTTGAGCGGCGATGTGTACTTGAAGATTTCCATGAGTGATCTAATTTCTCGTGTCATGAAAGTGTGTCAGCTAACAAAGTTTTGTGCACAAAAGGGTTTCTTATTAAAAGTTCTTCTCTCTCTTTTAATGGTGATGTTGTCGTCATTCTCAATGTACTTAGTTGTTTAGTTGCAAGAACGCATTAAAATACCATTACGACGGAAATATGTTTGAAAGACAATGGTATTTCGTGTCAAAGAAAGCTTTTATTTCACAAAAGTGACTTCCTTTTTTTATTCGTTTGAAATGTTGAGGATTTCACTTTATTTTTTTTTAAATTGATATTTTTTTTAAGAAACTGATCGGAACTTGGATTTTAGGCAACGTTAAAATTAAAAAAATAACTTTTTTTTAGTAAATTTTTAAATTAAAATTTTAAATAATTAGGTTAAATTAATAAATAAATTTATAAATTAATATAAAAAAAATAATATTTATTTAAAATTTTAATTAAAAAAAAAATATAAATACCTAAAAGCAGTTTTTTATTTTTAGTTAATTTTTTTTGTAATTTTCTCAATTTTTAATTTTTTTTTATTTAATTTTTTAAATCTTATCTTTTGTTTTTTAAAATTAAATAATTAAATAATTAAAAAAAAATTAAATAATTAAATAAAATTAAAATAATTCAAATTTTTAATTAAATATTTTTTAAAAATTATTTTTTAATAAAATTAAATAATTTTTAAATTATTTAAAATTAAATAATTTTTAAATTATTTAAAATTAAATAATTTTTAAATTAAAAAAAAGTATTTATTTAAGTTTAAAAAAAGTGAGAAAAAAAAAATTGTAAATATTTTAAAAACTTTTAAAAAATATTAAAAATAAATTTAAAAAAAAATCCTCAAAAATTAAAACACTGATCAAAGTCTTATTTCACGACAAAACTGCTTGTTTGTCAACAAAACCATCCTTTTGATCACAGATTTAAATAATTTGAATATAATCCATTTCTCGTAATTGAGATTGTCTCTTCTTCTGGGAATTTATTGGCACGAGCGACATAAAACAATCAAATTCGTCCTTTTAGCGTTCGTTACACGATGAAAATCAAGGTAAAAACTTTAAATATTTACCATCTAGTCATCTCGAGCGAAATTGCTGTCAATCATTTTCTCATTTTCTCGGTTTTCTTGGCACGAGTTTCGTTTGTTGTCGGTCCGCACAGAAGGAAGATGAAGCGACAGACAAAAACGTAATCCATAAATTCTTGTGAAAATAACATTTGTTTTTCACCTCGAAATACGTTTGGCGTGATATGAGAAGGCATCAAAACTAATATCTTATTCATTTGTGACATTTCTCCTGCCAGCAAACGAGGACAAAGGAAAAAAGGTATGATGAGATGATAATCTTTCGGATTAAAATAATATTGATTTTACTTTGGATTCCATCAAAATCTGACTGACTGGTATTTGAGGAGGCGATGAAGCAAGTGGTGGAACAAATGACAAGGATAATGGAATGATTTTGTGTCGTCTAAGGTCACACCACACCGAGAGCAATAACATTATTCATGACGACAAAATGTTTCCCTTTTTTTCTGCTCTCTCGTGTCATGAGATTTTATCGAAATGTTTTTCTGGCAATAATAATTGTCTCGATGGTGCAAAAATATGCCAATAATAACACACGTGGCGCTCCAATGATTAAATTTTCTCACAATTTTGCGAAACCGACACCGATTTTATGACACAATTTTTTTTTCGGTTCGTCCTATTTCGCCACGCCACACATTTACTTCTGGGGCGAAGTAGTATTTTAAATCCTAAGCACACAAAATAAATCAACAGTATCATGTTCGTCCCATAATTTGTCTACCTTAAGGCTACATTACTGCTTGCGAATATTTTGCAAGGAGCGACGAGTACATTGTGCCAAATCGAATTTGTAGGCACGTTCACTTAAAACGCAAAATATTGATTGAAAAACGTGAGTAAAAAGATATTTGGGTTAAATTTTTTTCCTTCCTTCTTTATTTATTTTCGAATATTAGCTTTAAATTTTGCATGAAAGGTGACTTTAATATTTGATGATGACACAAAAAAAAGTCAATATTATTGCAAACATTTTTTTTACAGGGAAAAATAATTTCAAAAGTGAAAAAATTGCCAGACGGAATTCGTGTGAAATTTGGACTTGTTTGTAATATTCGTTGATTTTTGCTCTTGTTACATTCGATTTACATGACACGTTGACATGACAAGCAATTATCACGCACAGTATAGCATGGAATTGATAAGAAAGTGAAAAAAGGTCAAAAATTTGATGCGTAATTGAATTGAATTTGATTTCCGAGGAAATTTTGTCACGAAAATGAATTTCTGATAAGAGAAAGAAAGTTTTTTATGCATTCGTTTCATTGAAAAAAAAATATTTTTGAATTTTTTTTCTTTTTTATCAGATTTTCTTTTAATTTGCATGAAAATGATTTTTTTAAAATTTAATTTAATAATTTAATAATAAATAATTTAATAATTAATAATTTAAAATTATTATTAATTAATAATTTAATTTTAATTTAATAATTTCATTAATTAATCAGTTTTTATATTTAATTATTTTTTTCATTTTTTTTTTATTTTCTATTAAGGGAAAACGCGACATATTTACGTATAATTGTTTTGGTAATTGATTCGTAATCTTACGGGGTGTTTAGTGTCTTTTCGAAAAAATTATATTTCCGAAGATTTTTTCAAAAATTATTTTTAAAACTTGTCATTTTGAAATAAAAAATTATTTTTTTTTTTTGAATTTAGCTTTTAATTTGCATGAAAAATTTTTTCAAATTTCAAATTTTTAAGATAAAAAAAATAACATTTTAAGCATTTTTAATTTGATTCCAAATACGGATTATTTTATTTAAATTAGCCAAATTAAAATTTTAAAAAAAACGTCTAAAATAAACAAAAATTTTATACGAAATAATTCGATTTACAGCACGACGATTTTTAAATTTTAAAATTGCCCGTAAATTTTCCAAAAATAAAAAAATTTTTATTAATACGGATTTTAACGGTTTTAATGCAAAGTTACGGGCCCGTAAACTTTGACGCGTATACCCTTATTATTTAAAAAAATTTAAATAAAATTAAATAAATTCATTAAATTTAAATTTTTTTTATAAATTTTTATTTCAATTTTTTGCTTTTTTTCTTTTAATTTTAAAATTTTTAAAATGATACTTTCTTAATTTTAAATTAATTTTCAATCGCAATAATTTTTAAAATTTTAACAGACAAATTTTTGAATATTATTTTCATTTATATTTTAAAAAATTTTCAAACTAATTAAAAATTATTATCAATTTTTTGCTATTTATCAACAATTACAAAATTTTTAAATAATTTAATTTCTAAGTATTTTTTTAAATAAATTTTTGCCGAAAATAATTATTTTTAAACTTTTTTTTTTATTTTATTTACTTTTTTAAAAACTTGATTCAATCAATAATTGTTTTTAATTAATTAATAATTTTTCCATTAGTTTAATAAATTTTATTTTTTTTTATTTTTTTAAATTTCCAACAAAAAATTAATATTTTAAATGCAATTCATCCATTAATATCCGCTGGTAAATAAAATTTCACGAACATTCAAATTAAAAAATAATTACTCAAAAAAAGAGGATTTATCACCCACTGCGTTTCCGGAACAATTTTTTGCCACCTAACTGATTAAAAGTATTTTTCCAGGTCGAGTTTAAAATGAACAATCGCGAAATAAAAAACGCACCTTTGAAGTAAATGCTCCTTCTCCACGTTTTTATTAAATTATAATGAATTCACGGAAGAAAAGGCAAGAAAGGTCAAACTGCGAGGCGTCAAAGCAAAAATTAAAATCATTAACGCGTTATCCTTTCCTCTTTCGCGCGTTTCCATTAAATCCATAAAAAGAAGAAAAAAAAGTCAAAAGAAAGATTTTCAATTAAATAATTATTTTTTTTCTTTCGTCTCACGTTTCTTTTTATTTTTCCCTGCACGTAATGTCAAAATCCTTGAATTTAAAAAAGCAAAAAAAAAAAAACGTAAAAAATGGCAAATAAAAAACTAAAATTTATCGATGATTATTGTTATTATGAATTCAAAACAGATCCCGGTTTGTGAAGGAAGACACAAAGAAAACCCTCATCAAAGAGGCTGAACCCACATTATTCATGCGATTTTATTGTGCAAGTCCGAATTCGCCAGAAAAAAATGTTTTCATTGATTGGAATGACACTTCATTGAATTCGGATAATAATGGGCACAACAAACAATGAAAGGATAAAAAATCCAAAAAAATGGTCGAAAATCAAACGAATTGCTCTCTTTTGTGGTTTTTAACAGTTGGATTTACCTTTTTTGTATTTTTTTTTGAACGACCTGCGACAATGGTTAATTGGGTTGCGTGTTGTTTGCCGCTGTGTCCCTTGTCGCGTCATGATCGCATCATCAATGCAATCAAGTTTTATTACATCAGACGCCAATGTCGCACACACAAAGCAACAACGTTAAATTGATTCATCATCATCGCCAGGAAAATGTTTGATTTGTCCCATTGTGTGCATTTTAACGGCGGTTTGCGATAACGTGCGACACATGCAGCCACGTCGTCGTCATTCACTGTTACTTTGAATATTTTAAAGCGATGTGAAACGTTGTTAGAGGCATTTGGGGATGTTGCACATGTAGAACATCTAAAGATAAATATTCCATCATTTACAACGTGCACTCGACGTCTGTTTTTTTTTTATTTTCTGAATAGAGAATGATGTGTCATGTACCTGCTGGATCAATTGTGCCTCCTTGTCACTTTTTAGTGCAATGTGACAAATGCATTTCGATGAAAAAAAAATGAATTTTTAGCAGAATTTTGCGTTTGGAGGTCAGAAATGGGTAAATTTTGTATTAAAAAATGTGTACTGGGTTAAAATTTTTAATTTTTATGCTAAATGTTAACTGGGCCATAAATTTAAAATTTGAAAAAAAAATCGAAATTTGGGATAATAAGTCTTTGAAAATGTTCATAATTTTAAAAAAATTACAAAATTTGAAGTTAAGAATGTGCACTGGGTCAAATTGTGATATCTTTTAAACTAGGTTTAAATTTAAAATGTGCAATGGGTCAAAAAATAAAATGCGGTCTTGGAAAAAGTGCGGGAACCTCGTTTTCGGGAAATTTACAAAAATCATAAAGAAATATTGAATTTTTAAGAGAAAAATGAGGAAATTTAATAATTTAAAAATTAAAATTTGTAGAATTACTTAAAAAATGTATAAAATTTATGATTTTTTCCATTATCTTGTGGTAAATATAATTTTGGGAAATGAGTTTGGGTCTCGGAAAAAAATAAACTTTTTCCATGTCTGTTAAAATGTAAACTGGGAAGAAGACTCATAATTTGCACTGGGATGAAAAATTAGAATTTGAAATAAATTTCTTAATGAAACAGAAAAAATATAATTTTTACTAAATCTAACTAACGTTGAATTAGAATGGAGTCGAGAATGTAGAATATGCACTGAGCCAAAAATTTAAATTGTTAACTGGGGTAAAATATGTTAAAATTGTTCGTTGGATAAAAATTCAAAACTTTCGTTGAAGTAAATGCAGAATGTGAGCTGGGTTAAAAATTTCCAACGTTCACTCGAATGAATTAAAAATGTAGACTGGGATAAAAATTTAAAGTATGAACTGGGATACCAAAAAAAAAAACAAAAATGTGCACTGGGTCGCCTGATTTTCAAATAAAAATTTAGTAAAAATCATCTTTTTTCTGACAACAACTTTTCTACATTTACAGCTTCCGATTTTGATTAACAAAATCAATAACTTCGCCTACATCATCGGATCAGCAGCACATCACTCACGTGAAAAATCAATTCTCAACAGCAGCCGTAGTTTAAAAGCGCAAAAATAGTTTCATTACCTCTCGACATGGTGCAGGTAGGATGCCTTAAAAAGTTTTATTTTGTTCACAATCCGGGGAATTTTGTAATAATAACGAGTTTGAGCGAGAGTGAAACGCCACAAATAAAAAACTTTTGCTGTGTAAATTTTGTTCATTGGCAAAAATTGGCATTTTTATAGAGTGCGATTGCGAGTTGTTGAGTAAAAGTGTGGCAGATATTCTTACATGTGTCATGTGTCACAACACATAAAAATTTTCCAATTTTAATATATGTGAGTTGTTAGCTACGAGCATATTTGTGCCGTAAATGGAAACCAGATAAATGAATTTCGATATTGGGATCAAGTAAAAAAAATGTCAGCAGTGGTAGCAAATTTGTATGAAATATTCAAGTTGATGAATGGAATTTTCAAATAAAAAAATAAATTGTTTATTTTTTCGACTGTTAATTTTTTATTTTGTGGTCATTCCATAGAAAAAGTTTTGTTTGCGGAAAGTAAATATTTGTTAGTGACAAACTTTTTGGTTCCTGCGAAATTTTTCAACAACCTTAAAGTGAAAAAATATTTTTTAATTAAAATTTATTAAAGTTTAAAAATTCTGAATAAAATTTAAAAAAAAATATGAAAAAAATTGTTAAATACCGTAAATCTTAATTTTTAAAAGAAATACATATTAAAAAAATAGTAAAAATATTGTTTAATTAATTTTTAAAATTTAATTTATAAAAAATAATTAACTAATATAAAAATAGTAAAAAAATATTAATTAATTATTTTTTATAAATTAAATTTTAAAAATTAATTAAATAATATTTTTCATTATTTTTTATTTAATAATTCTTTCAAAAATCTAAACTTACCGTATTTTATAAATTTTTTTATATATTTTTAATTAATTAAATTATTTTATTTATTAATATTACTTCAAAAAATGCAAAACAACATTTATTGTTTTAATTTTCCTGATAATTAATTAAAATGTGCAAAATCTCTAATTTTCACTTCTAGTATTCCACTCGAGACAAAATTCTCAGAGCGCACTCATAACTCTGCCTCTCATGAACTGCATTAAAGCAACATTTAAACTTTCCAGATTTATTTTTTTGTGTCTGTTACCAATTTTTCACGCTATATTATTTATAAAAAATGAAACCTACAACACTTGAAGGGACTTGAAAGTTGACACTTGATGCCTCATAGGATACACAAAACGGAGAACAACAAAAAAAGTTTTCCATTTAAAATTTAACGAGACTTTTATTTGAGTTCACTCTCACAAAGTTGATAAATTTTTAGTGAGATCTTCTTTTCCAGATAAGCTAGAGCTGCTATTTTTTTGCGTGTTAATTTTATTTTATGGCTCACAGAAATTCATTGAAATAAAAAATAATTTTTCATAAGCGAATCAGATAAAATTTCTCAGAATTTTTCGCATCGATAAACTAAAGAAACAAAAAAAAAATCTGGAAAATTAAACCTTTTATGATGTTGAATGAAATTTCATTCCAGTGACTGGATTTTCGCCGGAAAAAATTATTCAACTCTTATTTTTGTTGATTTTCTGTCCTACATTATTAAAAATGCATTAGTCCTCTATTTTTTTTTATGATAACACAAAAAAAAAATAAATATATAAAATTTTTAGTAGTTTTGCATGATTTTGGCAGAAGAATCATAAAATTCGTATATCTTTACAAATAAATCTCTATTCATTCTGCCATCCTTTTCAGAATGGAAAAGTTATTTGAAAAGTTTTATGATAGATAGAAAATTTACTTGAAATTATGCCACTCGAGTGTGTGTGTGTGTGTTCAAGTAATTCCTATTAAATTTTTCATGTATGATGAAGGAGATACTCCACAACTTGTTCGTCCGTCGTCAATTTTGAAGAGAGAGTAACTCTTAAGTCTTTCTACTTATTTATTTTTATTTGAATGATTTTATTCGTATCTTTTCAAAAAACACGTTTTTTGGAGATAATCAGTCTATCCGATTGATCACGTGACAAATTGAACAAATTTAACCACGTGACTCGATCAATTGATTGGTTAAACTATGCACGTGGTTTAGTAAGTCACGTGATTAAATAAGTCACGTGATTAAATAAGTCACGTGGTTATATTTATCTTGTGGCTTATTTAATCATGTGGTTTAATTTGTCACGAAGTTAAATAAGTCACGTGGTTAAATTTGTCTTGTGGCTTAATTTGTCATTTGGTTAAATAAGTCACGTGGTTATATTTATCTTGTGGCTTAATTAATCACGTGGCTTAATTTGTCACGTGGTTAAATAAGTCACGTGGTTATATTTATCTTGTGGCTTAATTAATCACGTGGCTTAATTTGGCATATGGTTAAATAAGTCACGTGGTTATATTTATCTTGTGGCTTAATTAATCACGTGGCTTAATTAATCACGTGGCTTAATTTATCACGTGGCTTAATTTGTCACGTGGTTAAATAAGTCACGTGGTTAAATAAGTCACGTGGTTAAATAAGTCACGTGGTTATATTTATCTTGTGGCTTAATTAATCACATGGCTTAATTTGTCACGTGGCTAAATTAAGCCACGAGATAAATCTAACCACGTGGTTACTCAATTAGTCACGTGGTTGAAATTAATTTTAAAAATAAAAAAGGCGCTTTAGTTACTTGACTCGACGCCATTTTTTTTCCAGTGTCACTGTTTCTGGACGACACTTTTATTCATTTCCATAAAATTCGAGTCAATAGATTTTATGTTGAAAGTACTTGAGAACTGACATGTAGATGATGGATTTGCCTCTATGGCACCAAGAAGCGTTTCTCACTAAAATGTCCATTAAACCCAATTTACAGTCATTTGCGTCATTTTGGAAGCTACGATTGTCTTCTCCTTCCTGTGTGCCAAAAAAATTTCTAAAAAGCATATAATAGTTTAGCATATGAATGATTTGTCCCAAAAAATAAAAAAAAAGAAAAAAAACCCGAATATGCAAAAAAATAAAGGATTTGACATTAGAATGTATAATCCTTTCAATCCCTCTTCAATCTATTGAAAACTTTTCATTTTTTTCAGCAAAAAAGCATTCGAATGATCGAATTGAATATGTTTTGAAAAGAAAATCAAGTAGCATTTAACCTGCATGTCAATTCCATCTATCGACGACGACGACAAAAAAAATATTGAATGGCTCAATGAATGAATGGAGAGGGAAAGCTCCTCCATCATTACTATAAATGACATTTTTCTATACAAATACACAAGTTTGATTAGCTCTAGTGTGATGCATCAATGATCAAATGGAGAAATGTTTGCTTTGACAATGATGTATTGGATTTTTTTTCAGCACGGCTTAGAGAAGACAAAAAAGTGTACGTTTAACGTCTGTTCGGAGTTTGTTAATTCAATAAACAGGTAAAAGATTGATGCGACTTGCTCGTTTTGGTGATAAAATGAGAAAAAAGAGAGAGACAGAGTGCAATATCGTGAATAGTTTCGAAACTAATATTTTCACGGGATAATTTGAAAAGTTTTTTTTTTATAAAAAAGGAATTTTTGACACATTTAAAGAAAATTTTCTTGAAGTTTTGTTTTAGACAAGGTTTTTAATGGAATTTTATAAAAAAAAGGTCAATTATAATATTTGAGAAAGTTTTTAATTATAATTTTTTTGAAGTTTAATTAATAGAAGGTGAGAAAATTATAACAAAAATTATTAAATAAAAATTGAAATTACATATTTTAATTTTTTTTACCTTTACAAAAAAACTTAAATAAATTTTTTATTTGTTTTTTTTTTAATTTTTATTTTAATTTTTGAAAAAGGTAAACATCGATGTTGATTTAGAAAAATAAGAATTATAAAAATTAATTAAATTTAAAAAAAAAAATAATTTATATCGAATTCTTATAAAAATGTTTAAAAAAAGTAAAGAATTTTTCTTATAATTATTAAAAAAAAAATTAAATTAAATATTTAAATAATTAATTATTTATTAATAAATGTTTATTTTTTATTTTTATTATTTATTTATTTAAATTTTTTTTATTTATAAAATATTTATAAATTAATGAATATTTCGATTTTTTTAATTAAAAAAAAATATAAAAAACAAGAAAATGATAAATATTTTGCAATTTCATTTATTAATTATTTAAAAAATAAATTATATGAATATGTTTTAACTTCTAATTTAAATAAAAAATAATTTAGGTATAATTAGGTATAATGAAAGATTTTATTTTAATTTTTGAATTAAATTTGTGCTTCTACTTAGTTTCTACTACAATTTGTATTATTTAAATAAATTTATTTATTTCATTTAAATTATTTTTTTAAATTTTAAGGAAAATAAATTAATTATAGATAATTAAATTATAAATTTATTTTAATTTTTTTTTTTTAATTATTTTGTAAACTGCAATCAAAACTAAATAATAATAGGTAGGTACATAATTTTTTAATAAAATTTATTTTTTTTTTCATAAAAATAATTTTTTTAAAATGCAGTCTAACAATTTTTCTTTAATTAACAAACGATAAAAATCAACAAAATCTTTAATTGTTTCATTTCCGTAGCGCAATTTGCTAATATTTTAATTAATAATTGGAATAAAATAGTCTACGTTTAATTATTAGGTCTTTTACGGGCAACGACGAAACTCTTAAATAAGTCTTTGTTTGAAAAAAAAACTTTTCATTTAAATTTCACTTCAAAATTATTTACAAAATAAAAGTGCTGCTCTCCACTTTTCAACACTTTTATTGTCTTTTATTTGTGTTTCAACAAATTTTTCTTCTTTCCTTAATACCTTTCTAAGAAGACTTATAATAATAATAATTACTCCGATTTAATTTCGCATAGTTGCAATTATACAATAAAGAACGATGTCGAAAAAAAAAACAATTTAAAGTTGCACCGTAACTTGTTTGCATAAATTCCTGCTTCGTCTTCTAGTTTTAATTTCTTTTTTTTCGGAAAATCATTTCGTTACAGAACGAAACAAGAAAGAAATTGAAAAGAAAAGGAATTCTTTCGTTCCAAGAGGAAGTGCTCGCCCTTGCATAAACATTTCATTTGCCATTTTGGGGAACGTAAAATATGAACGAAGTTTCCTTCGCAAAAGCTGAAAATATTGCCGGGACAAAAACTTTCGTTATATTGTTGTTTTTTTTTCTGTGAATGAATGCACAACTTCCTGCATAATAATAATTTTTTCGGTACAAATGTTCTTTATATTTTAGCTCTGGAATGCACTCTTGTACAATTACACGGCACAGAAATTAAAATTATATCTTCTTACAATTTTTTTTCTCTCTCGAAATTTTTTGTGAGTTCCCTCGGTGTTTGTTTACATAGTCGACAGTCAGTCAGTCATTCGAGAGAAAATGAGCACGGAATGAATGTAACGAAGAAGACTCGAGTACAATGATTGTGCAATAAATGTCTTTAGTAGTACCGAGTCATAAATTTAATTGTACCCGAAAAGTATAAAAAAAAGTTTGTAGATAAAAAAACTGGTTAAAAAGCATGATGAAGTAGTGAAAAATTGATCAAAGCGTGTTTTTTAATTATGAAAAAAAAAATTATTTTTTTCAAAAAAAAATTTTAAAAATATATTCAAAAAATTTTCGATTTTGATGATTTTTGGCTCAGAGAATGAAAAAGTAGTTTAACGTAAAAATTTATTGGTTAGCATATTTTTTTTTTAATTTCCAACGTTTTTTTTGTTAACTATGAATCTTAAAATTTCTTAATCATAAAGTTTTTTTTATTTAATTAAAAAAATTCAAAAGAATTTTCAATATTAATTTATTTATTTATGTTTTTATTTAATATTTAAAAAGGCTTGAAATTTTTATTTTTTCGTGCATTTTGATGAAAATTCTTTCAAAAAAAAACAATTTTGAAAAAAAATTTTTTTTTGAGAAAAAAAAAATAATTTTTTTTTAAATTTTCAAAAAAAAAAAAAAAAATTTTAATTTAATTAACTTATTTAATTCAGAACAATTTTTAATTACTTTTTGAAATAATTTTTAAATTAAATTTGGGTTAACCAATTTATTATTTAATAATTTTAATTTATTATTATTTTTTTATTTTTAATAAATTTTATTTTAATAAATGCCAGGCGTCTCCATTACATCTGGGAAGTTTAAATAAAATTGCAAAACTACACTTAAACGAAGAAAAAGGACAAATTTTATAAATTATTAGTACTAAAATTGAAGTTTTGATAACAAAATAAATCTAAAAACCTATCAGAAAAGTCTTTTCAAAAATTTAAATTTTTTAATAAATTAATGAAAAATAATTAATTTTATTTTTATATTATTTAAAATATTTATTTAATTTTATTAAAAATATTTCAGAAATTATTAAATATTTTTTTATTTGTAAAAATTTAAAAATCATCTCCAATTATCTTTTTAAAAATATTTTTTAAAATTAAAAAAAAAACATAAAAAAAAAATATTTTTCCATTTTTTTAAAATAAATTTCGAGTTGAAGTAATTTTATCTTAAAATAGACAATTTATCCACAAAATCGCAACTTTTCAAAATTTCCTTTAAAAAAAATCTCATCCAAATAAGAAGTTCAAACGTTTTTTAGTGCAAAAGTGTAAAAAAAGTATCGTCATGTACTCCTTCATTTCGCTCTATCTTAATACAAAACTTTGCTTAGACACAGCAAGAGAACTCCTTTAAATGTATATAAAATGAAATAAAATGTGAGAGAAAAAATGTTGGCAGAATTTATTTCGTTTGCTTTAAAAACGAGAGAAAATGTTTGTTTAATCCTTTTTTTGCTCCACACTTTTTGTTGACGTCGTTGTTTGTTGTTGCCTCTTCTATGCATTGGTTTCATTCAGTTTTCTTCCTCATTCGTTTTATTTTTTGTTTTTTAGTTTTACAAGTATAATGATGTCGTGTATACGAGAGACAGTGAAAAACAATTAATTTTGCTGGGAGTTGACCTAGAAGAGCGAATAATTACAGCGGAACATTCCTAATTGTTTTTCGCTTCATCTGACGTTCAATGTCAATTTCGAAGGAGAAAAACCCGAAATTTTTTTTAAAGAGTTTCGTTTTTTTTCCTCTTTAACTTGAGGAAATTGGAAGAACCCACATCACCGTGGATAAGCCGGTAGGCGATAAGAATCACGTCAGTCCGGAAAATGTTCCCTTTTTTGAGGAATGAATGATTGGAAGGATGACTAGGTTAAAGTAGAACCGCCACTCATCCACGTAAATGACCTCAATACAAAAAGTTTTCCCATTTTTTCCACATCAATAAGGATAATAACAATTATGATGAGCGACGTTCAACGCAAAAAAAGCTAACTTTTCGTGTGTGTGTGCGTAAATCTCTGTAACTTAATGTACTTTTTCACTCGTTTCTCACATTTTTCGCTTATAGCGAAGAGGCCTCTAAGCATGACATGGAAATTGTTGTGCATACTTAAGCAGACATATTTTCCACTTTTTATGCTATATATTTTTAGTATACGATGAAAAATTCATGTCTCGTAAGTTAAAATATCAGCGAGACATGAACATTTAGAAAATTGGGTACCAACAATAAAAAACATTTCACACTGGGGCAAGTTTTTAAAATGTGATTTGGGTTGAAATTGCAGAATATGTCTTGGGGCAAAGTTAAAATTTTGCATTGGGGTGAAATTAAGAATGTGTATTGGGTCAAAATCTTATAATGTACAAATAAATACACTTGAAAATATGCACTGGGGCAAAGTCCTTAAGTGAACATTGGGAACCCATTTTAAAATTTGCATGTAGAAAAAAATTAAAATGTGCACTGGGGCAAAATTTTATATTGAACATTCGAGTTTCGACCCAATGGATATTTAAAAATGTGCCCCAACACAAATTTCGAAATACTACCCCTATGTACGTTCTTAACTTTGCCCCACTTCACATTCTAGAATTTCAACCCAATGCACATTTTTAAATCTCACCCCAATGAACATTCTAAAATTTTGCCCCAATGTACAATCTTTCTGTTTTAATTTTAATTTTTTTAAATTTTTAATATCTTGTGAATATTTTTAATTGCAAAACATGCATTTTTTTCAGTATTATTACATAAGTTCTCTCTTTGTACGAAAAAATAATTTTTTACTCAGATTTTGTGAATTCCTCAAGTGTACTGAAATTGTATTGTTTAGACGACGTCGACGAAAAAAATGAGTGAAATTGGGGTTACATAAGATCATTCTACGGATTACATAATGTTGTTACCAGAGCAAGAAAAAAAAACTGTCAAGACAGCACGCACCATCATCATCATCAGGATCGTCGTGTAATACGCGGAGTTTCCTCTGTGTGAGTGAGTGCGAGTGTGGGAAAGAAAAATCAAAAGAACAACAACGTCCTTAATGTAATCCATCACTCTCGACGGTGAAACGGAGTGAGTTTGTTTGTGTGTTGCGGTGCGTGTTTGTATTGACAATCGAAATATTAGTTGGTGTAAGAACCGCATATAAGTATATATGGGATGAGGACGTGAAAAAAAAGGATGAAATAAATTATGTTTTTTTTATGGGAGCTTTAGCGCATTTTTTTTAATTTAAAATTTTTTTAAAAGATTTTTTTAAATTTTAACATTAATTTAAATTAAAGATTTTAAAAAAATATTTTTTAAGATTATTTGTAAATTTTCCCAAATTCAAAAAAAAAAAAATAATACCTAAAAATAAAATAAAATAAATAAATAAATATAATAATAAAAAAATTTAAAATATTTAAAAAAAAAATAATTTCAAAAATACATAAATAAAAAATTAAAAAATCTTATCTAATTTAATTAATTTTAATAATAAATTTAGTTTTTAAGGAATTTTGCATAATTTAAAAAAAAGTTTGTCTAAAAATATATTTTTGTAAAAAAAAATTAAATAAAATAAAAATAAATAAATAAATAAAATAATAATAAAAAATTTCTAAAATATAAGATTTTTTTTTCTGAAGATTTAAAAAAATTAAATTAATAAATAAATTAAAAAATCTTATTAAATTAATTTTAATGAAAAAATAGTTTTAAGACATTTTGTATAATTTTTTAAAATTAATTTTCTAAAAAATATGTATTAAAATAAAAAAAAACAAATTTATTTTGTAATTTTATTTTAAAAAATTGTTAAATTAATTAATTATTAGCTTATTAAAAAAATTAAATAATGATAATTAGTAGAAAAATTAAAATAACTGAATATGTATAAAAATTTATTTATAAACAGACAGACAGAAATCAAACAAAAACGAATCTTTGATTTTTCCATAAAATTCATTTACAAAAAAGATGTAAAACCACATTCTTTATTTTATATTTTTCTCATCTCTATCTTCGCTCGAGTAACTCCGCTCGCAGTCACGCCGTCGTCGTCGTCGAAAATGACGATTTTTTACATGATGCGTGCAAATCAAAAGTTTATTATTATCATTCGGTGAAGAAGAGGGGGGGGTAAATGTAATAAAAAAGTTTGCTTTTTATTAGGTTTTGATGAAATGAGGAATGTAATGTCACATTGCGCGTCTTTGTCTTCGTCGTCGGCATCGCTCATCCACTCGCTTGCCAGCTGATACGCGCGAGCGACACACCCTCAAGTACTCTCGCATTCAACACATAATGAAACGGTTTATCTCGAGTCTCTCAGGCCTCGTTATATGCAGATGTAATGGGAGTGTATTTAAGTGCGCGCCATCAAAGCAGCAACAGCAACAAGAGCAACTTTTTTTTAAGGAAGTGATAATATAAAGTTAAAAGAGTGTAAAAACAATAAAAAATTTCGTGTCTTGTGTTTTATGATGGAATGTTGTTGGAAATGGAAAATATGGTGCCATGTCGTGCGTAGCTCAGCTTGAGACACGAGAATGACATCCTACTTAGTTATGGAGAAAAAAACAAAATATAACGTCTTGCTTCGAGTTGGGTAATGAAAACAAATTGATTGTATTATAAAACTTCCTTCTCGTTTTCCTTGTTTTTTTTTGAGTCGATCCTGTTTCTTGTCATAAATTTTACAACGTCACGTTTGTGTGAAATATTTTTATTTTTGTCGAAAATTTATGTTTCTCTTAAGATTTGACTGTTAAATACCCAATTTAGGCATAAATATATATTTTATTAAATCAAATAAATTTTCTCATTTTTTTTTAATTCTAATTAATTTGAATAATTTTTTCAATACTTTTATTATTTTTTTTTTTGTTAAAAAATAAAATTTATTTTAAATAATTTAATATTTAATTGAATTAAAATTTAATAAAAAAAACTCATAACAAATCTAAGAAAAATATTTATATAAAAAAAAATAAATAGAAAATTAGAAAATATTTTAAAATATTTTAGGAACTAAACATTTTAATTGAATTTATTAATAAAATTAAAATTAATTAATTAAATAAAATAATTAAACTGTAATTAATGAAATTATAAAAATTGTGAAAAATACTTTAAAAAATTACCTTTTGCATGCAAAATTTTTGGTTTTTCAAAATTTCAACAAAAGTTTTCGTGCAAAATTGATACAATACGTCTTTTTTGTAAAGATTTTCAGTGCTTAAAACTTTAATTTTCTTAGAAATTTTTCTTTTATTTTTCAATAAGTTATAAATATGTAAAATAATGTAATTTTTCAAAGCTTTTTTTTAAATTTTACAATTCTTTAAGTCTTATTTTTCACATTTTTGATGTCGTTTTTTTGTGAAATTATCTTGATAATATTTTACTGTTTTTGTCATTTTTTTTAAAAAAAAAATTAATTTTTTTTTTTTTATTATTGATTTCCATCTCATTTTTTTATTTCAAAATTTCAAAAAATTATTTAAAAAAAAAATTTAAATACAAAATAAATCATTATTTAAGATAGAAATATTTTTCGATTTCATTTTTAATTTTTTTCAAGCTTTAATTATTAAGTTTTTTAATGATAATTAATTCTTTTTTTAAATATTTTTTTTTAATTTTATTTTTTTTGTTATTTAGTTTAAAAATTAAAAAAAAAAATAAATTAAAAATAAATATTATAAATAGAAATATTTTCCGTTTCATTTTTAAATTTTTTCAATCCTTAATTACAATTTTTTAAGAATTATTAGTTTTTTTTTTTATTAATTTTCTTAACAATAAAAATATTTCCTTTTATTTTGCAGAATTTTTTTTTTTTTGAAAAATTTAATTTATTTTAAAATATAATTTTATTAATTATATTTAATTATATTTTAAAATTTATTTTAACTTAATTATTTTTTTATTTTGATTTTCAAAAGTTTATTTATTTAAAATTAAAATAAATAAAAAAAAGTCAAAAAATGTTTTTTTTTTCAAAAAATTACTCGCGCTAAATTTTTTTACTTCTTTTCTACATAAATTTTTCACAAATTACAATAAAAAATCTTAATAACTTCTTATCAAACACACTCATCTCCATCTTACGAATCCACACAAAAACAGTCAGTTACTTAAACTCATTCACTTTTCTAGCGAAAACCTCGAGTTAATCAAATAAATGTAAAATTATTTGCTAATCGTAATTTAAATTTAACTGACTCAGCACCAAAAACACACAAACACGCATTGATTTTGTGTTGTGTCATGTGTGTTTGTCTGCGTCGTTCTCGCAAAAATCTCTGGTATTTTAGATTAAATCGGATTTTGTGTACTTGCGTAAAAAGCAATAAAATTTGCGAGTGTAAATTTGATGATGTTAGAACCATAAAAAGTGTATCATTTTAACTTTTACAGCGACTCTGTGTGTTTTTGCCGTCTGTCGTCTGTGCCTGAATGATGACAACTCACACACACCGAGTATTTCTAAAGAAAATCAAATTACGCTAAATCACGTACTTTATTTTATATTTGATTAGGAATAATTGTCAGTTTGACATGACATGCTTTCTGGAATTGTCGCAAATGAATGTAAATTAAGCAAAATTTGTTAATTTCATTAGACAAGAGACTCGAAAGTGGTGAAATTTCTTAACAAATGACAAAATTAATCGATTTTTGGTCGCTTTTCCATTCAAAAAACCATTTTTTTTCAAGAAAATGAATTTTAACATAAAACCGCGAAAAATCCCCTTTTTAATTAATTTTTTATTTATGAAAAATGTAAAGAATTCCACTTTCTTATACAAAATTTAATAAAATAATAAAAACCACTAAAAAACCACAAACTTGCAAAGTAAACTTCAAACAAAATGTTTCAAGGTCGTTTTTTCATCTACGCTCGGATTCGCGGAAAAAATTGTTACCGAACAGTAAAATAAAAAAAGAAAATCAATTTTCCCGCTCGTCCAAAAAACTTTGTTGTCATAACGGTAGCTGCTCATCTTTCACTTTTTCACATCGCAACTGAACAGAGATTTTTTATTGTAACACGCGCAACATCTCTAAAAAGTTATCCAACACCCACAGCAATACATACATGTCGAAAAAAATAATAATAATAACGATAATTTTTATTGTTACCATCGAAGAATGGCGTCTAACAACTTTATTCAATGTTTTGTCCGATGTCCAGTCGAAAAAATTTGAATAAACGATAAAGTTTTTTTTCGACTTTTCATGTTTGTTTTCTGACAGGGGCGGTGATTTGATTATTCTTAAGTTTTAGTCTTTGATTTTTTTTTATATTATTTATATATTTTTGGAAATAAAAAAAACATTTTTAAAATTATTATTTTTTAATAAAATATTTAAAAAAAAAATGGAATAGAAATAGTTAAAAAATTCTCTTAATTTTTTTTATTGTTATTTTTATCAAAAAAAAAATAAATAAATAAATAAATAAGAATAAAAAAATAAAATAAAATAAAATAGTAAGAAAAATATATTAAAATAATTAAAAATAAAAAACTTATTAAAAAGTTTTATTAAAAAAATTACTTTCCCAAAATAATTTTTTAAAGTCCCAAAATAATAAAATTAATTTAATTTTGACTTATAAATTTTATTTCTAATAATTAAAAGCTGAAATAATAAAAAAGTTAATATTAAAAAGTTAAATTTTAAAATTTAAATTTAATTTAATTTTTGTGTATAAAATAATTAAAAATAAAAAAAAAAATAAAATTAAATCATTTAATAAAATTAAAAAAGTATACTTTATAAACTTGTCTCAAAATAATAATTTTGTTTAATTTTTAAAATTAATTTTGACTTAATATTTTTTTTAAATAAAATTAAGGCTAAAAATTTAAAAAATATATAATTGATTTAAGTGCAAAAATTAATTTTTAATCTTTTTTAATAATTAAATAATTAATTTTAATAAAATTTACTTAATTTACGATAAAAAAAAATAAAAATAAATTTAGCCATTTTTATGCATAAAATATTAATTTTTTTTTAAGTTTGTTTTTTTTAATTATTTTATTTAATAAATTTTCTGAAATTTAAAAAAAAAATATTTCATCAAAAAAGGCAAATTTGAAAATGAATAAAAAAATGACCCTTGTCCATCCCTGTCCTTTATTATATTTACTGTCAGAGTAAAAGTAAAAGGTTTCAGATTATTTTCCACTTTCTCTCGTTTCCATTTTTCCCCCAAACACACACATTTTGTTTCAAAATCCGAACCAAAAGAGAAGAGGAGTGTTAAGTAAAGTGTGTATGATAAATGATCAACCATGCATGAAAAATAACATGATTTAATAGTAGTCAACAGTTACCCTCACAAGGGACATCAACGAGCCATTGTTTGTTTTTCCATGCTATTAAATCCATTTCTGGGCATGGAGTTGCCCCATTAAAAGGTGAGTGAAAGTGAAAAACGTTCCTGGTATTATTATTATTTTATTATTTATTCACACACAAATAACAAGGTATTATCTCTCATATCAACATCATCATCATCATCATCAACATATATAAAACTGTGAGCGAACGAACAAAAGTGATGGAAGAATAAAAACCTTCCCAATCAACTTATGTGTGGCGTTTGTGTGCAGTGCAAAATTATCATTTTCTCGATATATTTTTCACACTGGAGCCTTTGTTGTATGTATTTATTATTGCCGTTATTACTTTCATTCTTTTGCATTATTATTATGTGTTACGAGGCAAATGTGATTAAATTTAAATAAAATTGTGTTATTATTATCATAATGATGGTGTGTGTCGCTTTTACTTGTAAAGTGTCAATATTTATGTGAATTGTTGTTGTTGTTGATATTATTATTATTTTTGTTGCTATTGAAGTTGTAATTAAAGAAGATTATATTTGCATTTAAATGAAATTCATTTGAATTTGTGGCTAGAAGAAAATGAGACGAGTAGATTGGTAGTGATGGTACCTAATGAAGTTTAATTACGGCTTTCTGTAGATTAGATTGACCAGAAAAAGATAATTTTAATGCAAGAGAAGATTTGAAAGATGCAGAAATATAAATAAATGAACTGGATCAAATTAAAAATTAGGTTAATTTAATTTTCTTGACATTTTTTGTAGGTTTCAAAGTTATTTTTATTTTGTTTTTAATAATATTTGCTTAATTTTTTTTAATTAAAATTTTTTTAATTTAAATTTCTTAGTAAATTTTTTAGTAAATAAAATAATAAATAAATAAATTAATAAAAAAAATATTTAATTGTTTAAATAAAATTTTCTTAGTAAATTTTTTAGTAAATAAAATAATAAATAAATAAATTAATAAAAAAAATATTTAATTGTTTAAATAAAATTTTTGAGTTATGAAATAAATTATCTAAATTGGTATTTTTTAATTAAATTTAATTAATTAAAAATATTAAATAAATTATTAATTTAATGAATTATAAAATTTTAATAAACTACATAAATAATTATTAATTTAAAAATATTTTTTAATTTTAATATTTAAAAAAATAAATAAAAATAAATTTTAATTAGAAATTATAAAAAAAAAATATTTATTTAAATATTTAAAAATTTATAATTTAAATTTATTGACTTTTTGATAAAATATTATTTAAATTGGCATTTTTTAAATTAAAATAATTTTACTGAATTTTAATTTAATTTTATTTAATTAATTAAAATAAATTAATTATTATTTGATGAATAAATATTAATTAAAAATCAATAATTAAATATTAAAATTTAAAATTATTTTTTTTTTGAAACAAAAAAATCTGCCCCGACTCAGGATCGAACTGAGGACCTTTAGATTATGAGACTAACGTTCTGCCACTGAACTATCGAGGCAGTTATTCAAATTATTGAATTTGACAATCAATTATTTTAAGAAAATATTTTTTTTTACTCATTTCGTTGATAAGAAAAGTGAAAGAAATATTTCTTATCACCTTTAAAATTCACCTGACCTTCAAATATTTTTCGTTTTCGGTAAAAATTTAATTAATTGTTTACTGCTTTAGGCAAATTTTGAACGCACGTTTAAAAAATCCATGAAAATAGAATGCTAAAAATAGATTTTCTTTCTTGTTTTTTTTTTTTTGTATTTTTATAAATATTAAAAGCTCTTAAAACGGCTTAAAAAATTTATTTGAAGAAAATAAATATTATTTATGGAAATTTTTAAGTGAGAAATAATTTGTTTCGCATTTATTAATTTTTTTAATTAATTTTTTTTTAAATAATTTTTAAACTTATTTGTGTAAAAAATCATAAAATTAATATTTTCTTCAATAATTCCGTTAAGACAAAAAAAATGTAAAAAAAATATTTTTTTTATATAAATGTCTCAAGCGACACTTGTTTTTTTAAGAGATATAATCATCAAGAAAAAATCAACTCAATAATAATAATAATTCCGATAGAGAAGTGTTGTTGACAAAAACAAAGCTAATCAAGATATTTTTAAGTGTTTTCTCGTAACTCGTGTCATTCTATCTCTTGATTTCATCTAAAAACGACAACACTTGACGTTTACACATGGCATGCTTTTTGCTTATTTTTCGTTGTCATATCTCTTATTTTTGTTTTCTTTATTTGTCGCGCTTCCATGCTTCAGAACGACAATCAATCAAAAATAGAGCAAATTTTGCCTCGTCTTTTTGTCCATCGCCCTCTAAATTAGCGAAACAATATCTCGGCTCTTCATCAAAATTCGTTGACGACGTCTAATAAGGAGAAGGTAACCACTCGCGCGTGTACTTTTATTTACAAATCTTAAACAAAAACAGCTCTTCATCACTATGATTTTCGTGAAATGTAAACAAAATTGTTGCCAACATCCCCGAAAATGGATTTTTTGTCGTCGTCGTTTGTGCCGAACAATGATTAGATTGTTTTTTTTGTCTTCCTCTCTCTCCGTCATTCGTCTTTTATTGTTGCTACATGAGCCTTGAAAACAAAATGAAATACAATACGATGGCACACACATTAAATTTTTGATCATTAAATGTTTTTCTATACGGTTTTTTGGTTCCTCTTGAGTATTTCTCGGCGTCATCATCATCATCATCTCATCAACTCACACACAAACACACACTTCAACTGACGATGACAACGCGTCGTTGTCTCTCCTGATAACGCACACAATTTTCTTTTTTTTTTTTTTTGATGGGAACAGCGGAGATGACTTACAAAAGTAAATGACTTTCAAAAAATTGTGCTTTGGCTTGGCGAACAAACAAATGGATGGACATCCACGGTTCAGTGCGACACGAGACAAAGACACGTAATTTGATTTGAAATATGAATTGGCTTGAAATGAAATCTCTTGTGAAACGCACTGCGATGGTCAAGAAAATGAATGTTGGGAAAATGAAATAAACACAATTAAGTTAACTTGAAATGAGAGAAATAACTGACAAGGTAAATCAACTTTGATTTGTGCCAGTTGTCAAGTGTAGTTAATTTAATGCGATGTATGTACGTCTTGAGGTCATTTAGTACATTTTTGGAAGAAGAGATTTTTTTCTATTTAAAGAAATTTTATAGATTTTTTTTTATATTTTATTATTAATTATCTTTTTAATGAAATTTAATTTATTTTGCTTTGTTTAATATAAAATATTAATTATCATTTTTTTATTAAATTACAAATTATTGAAATATATAATTATATATTTAAAAAAAAATATATTTAATGACAAAATATTTTTTTATAAATTCAAAAAAAGTTTTCGAACTAAAATTAAATTTTTTTTATCAAAAATTTCATAATTTATTTTTTTTATTCTTAAAATATTTTTTTTTTATAAATTATTTTTTTATCAAAAATTTCCTAATTTATTTTTTTTATGTTTAAAATATTTTTTTTTTATAAATTTGAAAAAAGTTTTTGAACTAAAACTTATTTTTTTATCAAAAATTTCCTAATTTATTTTTTTTATTCTTAAAATTTTTTTTTTTATAAATTTGAAAAAAGTTTTTGAACTAAAAATTATTTTTTTTCGAAAATTTTATAACTTATTTTTTTATTTTTAAAATATTTTTTTTACAAATTTAAAAAAAGTTTTCGAACTAAAACTCATTTTTTTTTATCGAAAATTTCATAATTTATTTATTTTTATTTCTTAAAATATTTTTTTTTTTATAAATTTGAAAAAAGTTTTTGAACTAAAAATTTGAAAAAAGTTTTCGAACTAAAACTGATTTTTTTATCGAAAATTTCATAATTTTTTTTTTATAAATTTGAAAAAAGTTTTCAAACTAAAACTGATTTTTTTATCGAAAATTTCATATATTTTTTTTATTCTTAAAATATATATTTTTTTTATAAAGTTAAAACAAGTTTTCGAATTACAACTCATTTTTTTTATCGAAAATTTCATAATTTATTTTTTTTATTTTAAAATATTTTTTTTATTTCAAAAAAAGTTTTCGAACTAAAACTCATTTTTTTTTTATCAAAAATGTCATAATTTATTTTTTTTATTATTAAATTAAATTTAACAACATTTTTTTTTTATTTAAAACATGAAAATTTTTTAATCAAAACATAAAAAAATAAATGGTCCCTGTAGAATTGGTAATTTTTTGTATTTTTTTTTATTTTTTGAAATATAACTCAAAACCTCAATAAACCTCAAATACTCAATACCTGCAATCAATATGAGTATTTTTAAAAGAAACAATGATTTTTTTTATTTTTAAATTCAATGACATTGAAAAAATATTTGAAAAGATTCGTAAAGCAGAATTTAACTTATTGCGTTACAAAATTTATATTCTCAATAATCTTCTTAAAAAAAGAGGAAAAATCATGGAAAATTCAGGGAAAATTCCACAAAAAAATAAAATTTTCCAAAAATTTTTTATTGAACTGAAAATATTTTCGTCACTTAGCAACTGTATAATTCGAAAAGCTATTTGAGTAAAAATAAGCTATTTCAACCGATTATTGCCAAATGTAGCAAAATATTTTATTTTTTTTTATCAATTTAAAATCTTCTGAGACCATCAAATCCCTTTTAAAAACTGAATCCCAAACAACAACCCAGCTCGAGCAAAAAAAAAAAGTAGCTTGAACCGAGCACCTAAAATTTCGGTTAAATTTAACAGACCTGAAACTCTCTTTAACCACATTTCGTTACATTTCATGTTGGTTTAGCCACAGGGATTAACTTTGTCAAAATTAAATTCTATCAGAGAAAGACACTTTTAACTCACATCCAGTCTGTTTTTCATTTCATTCGTTTATTTACGAAATTTATATCACCAGAAAGTCCAAAATATTCTCTTTTTACGATAATAAAGACATCTTTTGTGTATACAATTTATTTTAACAAGAGAAATGAAAAGTACATTTTGCATGTCTGTACTTGATATGCGGTTTCTTCGTCGACACACACACACACACATTGGTTGCTCTTCCAAAAATTGCTGGGGACTTTCTTGTGTACATATTTTAATTTTATTTTATTGTGGCTCACTACTAATAATAATAATATCTCAAAATGTCCGAAGAACAACATCCAACATTGGTGATAAGTGAATAGGAAAGTTAGTAAATTTTGCTATCTCTCAGTGGACCTCATCTCACTCCAATATGCCATCATGAAGTCATGAAACAAAAATGAAATTTAATATCCGAGCATGGGACAAAAACTTTTTCGAACTAATATGGAAAGTAACAAATTATGACTTTTTTCCCTGTATTTATGCGAGTTTTGTTGTCAAGTTGTGACATGGAGAAAAATGACCGTTAATTTATTCTCATCTGGAGACCATGAGACGAATAGAAAAAAAAGTCTGATGTTTGTTTTTTTTATTATTTAAGAAAAAATTGCGATGTTTTGAGAGATTGGCGTCTTTTTGTGGCAAAAATGTGTATTGGGACAATTAATTGATCTTTATTTTTATTAAAATGTGCACTGGGTCAAAAATTCAGACAGTTTTAAAATTTCATAATTTTTTATTGTTCAAATGTTTCAACATGAGTTACCTTTTAAAATGTGCATTGGGATTTTTCAAAATATCATTTAAAGAGAAATTTTTTTAAATATTCATTAGGACGAAAAATTTGCACCGAAACAAAAATTTGAAAATGTGCATTGGGCAAAAATTTAATCATGTCTTTCATTTTTGATCCAATTCTCTATATTTCTTAATTTTATTCTAGGACTATCTTCCATATTAAGATAAAATTATAAATTGTGGCATACATTTTAAAACTTCCTAAAATTTTAAAATGTGCACTGGGCCAAAAATTCAGAATGTGTTAAAATTTCATTTTTTTTATTGATCAAATGTTTCACCCTGTTGTTACATCTTGGTAAAATTGTGCATTGGGATAAAATATCAAGACGTTTCGAAGATCTTAAAGAGTTTGAAAATATGCATTGGGATATTTTAAAATATCTTTTAAATCAAACTCTGGAAAAGAAATAACTTTCATATATTCATATATTCATCTGGACAAAAAATTTGCACCGAAACAAAAATTTTAAAATGTGCATTGGGCAAAAAAATCAGGACGGTTTGTATGTTTCCGTAAAATTATTAAATTTACTTTGATACTTTGAGTAACTAATTAATTTTAGTCAAAAAAAAAAAATAAATAAATAATAAAAATGTGCACTGGGCAAAAATTTAAAATTTTCTAACATTCAAAATGTGCACTGGGACTAACATTTTTAAATATTAATTAACTAAGATAATTTTTTTAAATTTATCATAAAGCATAAATTCAGATATTTATTGGATTTGGACATTTCAAAATGCAAACTGGGTCAAAAAAAAAATCAATTGTTTATTTAATCGAATTTTTGGTGACGAGGAAAAATATTAAAATAAAATACGATATCATTTTTGGTCATCTTTCTAAGGACAACTTTTTTTTGTATGATCCGGAACCAAGTCAGAAACATCAACGACGAAGAAGACGAAACATAGGACAAAGTATAACAAATGACATTTTCATTGACCTTTTCAAAATGTTTGTGACAATTTTCTTCGCATATTCACACCAAAGCAAACACTCTGGCGTGTAGTGTTTCGAGTCTGACAACAATCAAAATATGCGAATTGCATGAAACGAGGACAAACAAAATAATTTATTATCCAAGCAATGCAGAATTTCTCACAAGTTCTCGTAACATTGTATCTAAAAAGGACATCATAGCGACAGAGATACATTTTCAATGAAACATCAACAAAAGACATCAAAACTTTGGGTTTGAAATGGGAATTTTAATTTGAATTACAGTCGCAGCCAGTAGACAAAGAGATTTCTAGATGGAATTTCCAATTTCACATTGTAAATTTAATGATCTAGATCGACGTACGAAATATGCGACGTTCGACATTCACGAAGTTGCAATTGAGGAAAGGTAGTAATTATTGTGGTTTTACAGTGTTTGCCGGCATGTGCTTGGGAGAAAGTGTAGGCGATGATGGAATTACATGGGCGGTAACCGACAAATTGGGTCAGGAAGGGATCATAAACGGAAGGTGTGTACGAGTGTGTGAGCCACAGGTTATAACAATGTGGTCTAATTTTGAGTTTGATGTGAGATAAAATGAAGACAATTTTATTATAAATTGAATTCATGTCAATTTCATGAAGGTTTGATGGTCTTTCTTTCGCCACAAAAATTCTTGAAATTGATAGATTTTCGATGAATTCTTGGGTTTTTTGGTGACATATAAATTTTTGCTTGATTTGAACCATATTTGACACAAATTGCTTTCGTATTTTTGAGTTCTTGAGAAATTTCAGTAAAGGTTTTCATTAAATTTATCATCAAAGACATGGTTAGGATATTTTACTTAAATTACTGCGTTGAAGAAATTTTGTTTATTTTTTTCAGAAATTTTCACCTTTTACATAAAATAAAGTTTTAAAAAATTTAAAAAAAAGTAAAAAAATTAAAAAAAAAAAAGTAAAAAAATATTTTTTATAAAAAAATTAACTTTTTATATGAAAATCCTAAAAAAATTATTCTTGGCAGTTAGCCAATTAAAGGATCAAGATATAAATAAATTATAATAACGAAATTTAACGTGTATGTTAAAATCCCAAAGTTATTTATAAGATTAGATTATAAAAAAAGTTTTAAATAAAATTTAAAATTAATATTAAATTTGTTAAACATTTTATTGTATTTAATTAATTTATTAAATGGTAATAAATAATTAATTTATTTTTTTTTTATTTAATTTAATTTTTGGAATAATATTTTTTATTCATTCAAAAAAAAAATTAATAAAAATAATAAAATTAAATTTAAAAAAAAATATAAAAAATAATAAAAAAAAATTTTAATTAATTACTCCAGAATTTATTTAACAAATATTTTTTGTTTAATTTTATAGAATAAAAAAAATCTATAAAAATTCTGTCAAAAAATCGAAAACAATAAACTTGAATAAAGTATTTTAATTTAATTAAATTAAATTAATTATTTTAAATATTAATTATTTTTTAATTTCATTAAAAATTAATTTTTATTTTAATCTTAAACATTTATTTAAGTTTTTATTTTTTTTTTATTTAATATAATTTATAATTTTGTACTCAGATTTCATGTCGATAAATGTCGATAAAAATTTATTTGAAATATGATAAAAATTTTATTTATGTTTAATTCACTTGATAAAGTTACCACTTAACTCAAATTGTCTGTGTATGTACCTACAGTCGACTTGAAATACAAACCTTGACCTGACAATTCTTGCAAGCTGATACCACTCACAACTGCATTTCTCTCTGATGATGATTCTGCATTCTTTTTCCTTTTTATTCCTTCTTTTGACACACAAACGCACGAGAAGAATGTTCAATATCTTTCCTTCTAGGCAGTTTTTCCTCAACACACTTGTCAAATTTCTTCAAACACAAATTTCTCGCTCAACAATTCCAACAACTACCGATTATCGACACAAGCTAATCCTCAAAAGTGTGTTAATACAACACGCCAGAAGTGAGAGAGAGAGAAAGAAAAAATTATCTTTTGGAAAAAATTCAAGTAAAATTTCTGGTGTGATATTTCAGCAAATGTGTGCTTGCATGTGATATCGGAGAATTAGAAAATATCTGCATGTTCGTTCAAAGCGCAAGAATACACGTGGCACGTTTATTGTATATTGAAATTTAATAAAACTGAAATGGAGGCAGCATACCGAGTAATGGTGATATTGGATACGGTTTTGGAAATTAAAATGCTGTGTAAAATCATCGAGGCAGGGAACAAGGAGAAAATTTTACAGGATAATTTTAAAAGGTATTTTCGCTTATCATCGGAAAAACAAAAATTTATTAAAACCACAGCAAAAGTAATTCGAACGCCATAGAGATTAATTTTTAGAACCACAGAATTCGTTTACATTTTGGTGTTTGAAAAGTATTACGGATTAAGTTTGATGCGAATTGAAAACGAATAAAAAATTTTAAAAGTTGTCGTTTCGAGAAAGATCAATATGATGTTATCGTAATTTTATTTTTTTTTTCAATTTAATTTTTTTTTAATTAATTTTTTAGTCTTTTTTGAACAACGTGGTTTAATTTTTTTTTATATAAAATGTTTTGATTAATTTAATTTTAAATTAATTAATTAATTTTTTTTACATAAATTAAAACCACGTGTTTTTTTTTAATTTTTTATTTTTAATTTAATTTTCAGCTTAATTAATTATTAATTTTTTTTTTAAATTTTATTAATTTAAAAAAAAAATAATTTAACTTCAGATTATTTTTTTTTTGATAATTTTACAACCACGTGGTTTCTTAATTACGACCGATTTCACTTTTTTAATTTTTTTTTAAATTAAAACAAACTTTAAATTTAATTAAACTTTTAAATAATTTTATTTGACCTAATTTTAGAACAATTTAAATAAATTTAAATAAATTTTTATTGATTTCTTTTATTTAAATAAATTTAAGACCACGTGGTTTTTTAATTTTTTATTTAAACATTTATATTTATTTTCAGCTAAACTAATTACATTTAATTTTAACTTTAAAATAATTTAATTTGACATTTTTGTTTAAGTTACTGTAAAATTTTTCTAACTTAATTTCAGATTTAATTTATTTTAATAAATTTTCAACCACGTGGTTTCTTAATTACAACCTATTTCAATTTTTTAATTTTTTTCAAAAAAAATTATTTAATTAAATTTTAAAATTTACCTAATTTTAGAATCATTTCACTCGATTTAATTAAAAATAATTTTTTATTGATTTCTTGTATTTTACTAAAATTTTTAACCACGTGGTCTATTAATATTTATTTATTAAAAACAATTTTATCTTAAACGATCTTAAATAATTTCTAATTAATTTTATTTTTAAAATTAAAATTTTTAAACCACGTGACCTGGGACAATATCTTTAGTAAAAGCCGGTAAAAGTACATTTTTCCTTCGAAATTCTATTAAAAAAAGTTTCGAGTTTTAATGGAAAAAGAATTAATAAAGTAAAATATTTCTTGATTCTGTTTTGTTTGGCGGCGTTTTTTTTCTACTTCGATGTTTATTTAATGAACATTTTTTCATTTCTTTTTAGAAAATCCGAGGAAAATCCGCTGATATGTCGGAAACAAACATGGCAATAAAACAAACATCGCTCTCTTTTTCTCTTTCTCGGAGTTTAATAAAGTCAAAATCAACGAAGGAATTTTGTTAAAGCTCTCTTTTCGTCAAAAACAAAACAAAAAGCAGACACACACAAAAGTCATCTCGCTTCACGATACATCCGACAAATTGTCGACATTCGAACGCTCTTTGTTTGTTTGTTTTTCTTTGCCTGATAAATATTTCGCAATGTGGCACCAGAAGAAATCCAATATCGAGAAATGGATGGAATTTCGGCTCATTTGCATATTATTTCACTTCTTCGCTCTCTTCACTCAGTCATGCGACTAACTAGGAAAAAAAAAAGTTTAAGTTTAAAACGCAAAAAACTTGAAAGTGCGTGGGCATTAACACGGAATTTCGCTCTTCCCAGAATCGGCAAATCGTATAATCTCGCACTTTGAATTTGGAGGTCGACGACGAAGAAAAAAGGATTTTTTTTTTACTTTTATCTGACGAAGAAAGAAAAAAAGGGAAAATCCAATGGATATATTTACGGATATTTTGTTTACTTTATTTAAAAAGTTGTGGAATGAGTGGCACGAGATCACGATGCAATTTATATCAATGACACTTGTGTATTTATGTGTGAATAATCCATCCATTAAGGGACATAATTTGATCAAAAACCTTCTCATTTATGGTAATTGAATGAGTTTGTGTCTGTGCGTGGCGAAATCCGAGTATTTATTTCTCTGTGTAGACAGAGAGATGTTTTATGATGTTTCAACCATTAAATTTGAGTAGATTACGTATTTATTTTTAAAAGGAAATTTTGCCATGAGCCACAATGTGTAGCGAATCATTAGAAGGGTAAATAAATAATAATGGGATATGGTTACGAAAATAATGGAAATTTAAATGAATACGTTAAATTTCTTTGGAAGGAGTCGCGATAAAAATATATGAAAATGGGATTTTTTTAAGGTTTTAAAGTGTTTTTTTTATTTTAATTTTAAATAAATAATTGGTAATTGCAAAAATTTTTAGAAATATTTTTGAAATAATTAGAAATTTATTATTTTTATTTATTTAATTTATTTTAATAATGATGAAAATTAAATAAATTGAATAAAATAATTAAATTGAAAAATAAATTAAATTATAAAAAATTAATTTTTAATCAATTAAAAAACGAATATTAAAAAATAATTTAAATATAGAATAATTTTTTTAAAAAATATTTATAAAATATATTTTAAAAAGGCACATTAATTGATTTAAGTCTTTATTAAAATCAAAATTTTATTTTTTTTGGAAAATGTTATAAAGAAATTATAGACAAATTTAGATAAAATTTATTAATTTTAAATTTAAATTAAAAATCATAAAATTTTCATTAAATTTTTAATTTTTATTTTAATTTTTAAAATTATTTATTTATGAAATATTCATTAAACTGTTATTTTATTTTTATTTAATTTTATTTTATTTTATTTAATTTAATTTAATTTAATTTAATTTAATTTAATTTAATTTAATTTAATTTAATTTTATTTTATTTTATATTTCAAAATTAATTTATCAAAGAAAATTTTATACTCATTCTAGAGGAAAAAAAACAAGTAAATTTTTTGAGACTATTATTCTTATTTAAGAAATTATTTTTTTTTTGTATTAAAAAATAAAAATTTAATAAAATTTAATAATTTAAAATTAATAAATTAATTATTTTTAAATAAGAATTTCATTCAAAAACAACTCATGTTAAATTTAAAGGTCACAGAATTAAAAAAAAAGAAAACATAAAATATATTTTAAAAATTAATTATTTAAATCTCTTTCAAAGCTTTGAATTGAATTCTTGGAAAACTATTTTAAAATTTTTTTTTTTGTTAAAAATCGCGAAACCCAAATAAAACTTTTTATCCGTCAAAAATTAATTAAAACTTTGTTCTTTGACGTAACGCGAAATTGAAACCTTATTGAAACATGATTGAAAAGCTCACACACTCCATCCATACATTTATTTATTTAATTTTTTTGTTATATTTTTTTTTATCAAAATGAGACAAAATCAATTTTAAATAAAATTCCAATCAAAAACAGATACAAACACACGCCACTTGTCTATAAATATTTTTTTCCAGTAAATTTAACACCAATCATTGAATTATTGAAGACGAAATTTTTTTCCTAGTTGAATTCCACAAGGAGTCAAGAAAAAGTTTTGACCAAAAATGTTTCCTAGCACCACTAGGCCATGCTCTATGCCGTCTGTGTCTGCCTCGCGTCGCAATGTATTCCAATATTATTCATTCGTACCTCCAATTCGAGTGACTAAAAGATATTGAAACGTTTGAATCAATTTGTTTTATATTTTTATTTATTTATTTTTTTTTTGTGCGCTATTATAAACTTTTTTTTTCTGCGTTACTAGAGGAAACCCGACAATAGGCGGCACGGAGCAAAAAATCAACAGAGGAAATCGTACAAAAGCGAAAAATAAAAACATTCAGACAAAAATTGATTTTGCCTTAGGCACTCTCATAAAATGCTCTGTTGCTTGTTCATGAAATTAAATTTCCTTGTTTGGTGCGAGTTTTTCGGTATTTTTTTTTCTCGGAGGAGGGGAAGGAAAAGGACGAGAAGCAGGATTTTTGTGCGTATGTAACAAATGATAATAAAAAGCGTTCAATGAGTGATGAAGGACCGATCAATCATTTAAATGTCGGCAGAAGAGCATTTGCTTGTTTCGGCAAATTTTTGCCTCGAAGGCTGAAAGCTGCTCTTTTTTAGCAATTTAGACGCAAGTTAATTAAAATCCTGTTACATTTCCAAATTTTTCCGATTTTGTTCGTTCATCCAAAAATTGCTGGAGATTTTTCGTTAAAAACTGAAATAATCTGTCTCTACCACAATTCCGTAAAAAATATAAATTAAAACAATTTGTTTTTGCTCGGTTTGGTTCGCAAACACACGAAACCAAAGTGAAACTTGTAAAATAACAAAATTATCATGGTTACCTTGATGTTGATGATTTTGTTGTTGTTGCTGCTCGTTCAGTCGAAGTTTAAACAAACTTTTTTCTCGTTTTGCTCATGTTGCTCAGGTTGACAACAACAAATTACGGACAAATGTGTCTGTTAATGATGAGCTGAAAAGATAGATAGAAAAATAAAATAGTTTTCTTTAATGACGCAGCTGGATGTCTAGTTAAATTTAAATTAATTTGAAATGCAAACAAACAAATACGCCGAGAGGATCTGACAGAACGAATGACAAGGCATGTGTTTGTTGAATGAGTTTCCGGTCAAATATGGATTTTTGTCAGGTCAGAAATTAGTAAAAAAAAAGAGGCCGAAGGATGTTTACGTGTTTTGATAAAATTATTTCAGATGAAAAAAAAATATTTAAGGTAATTTTCTTATAATTTTTAGCTCTTATCGTTATTTTTTTTTATTAAAATTTAGATTTTTTGTTATTGCGAAAGGATTTTTTAAGCATTAATTTGAATATTTTCCAAATATTTTATTGGACTTTTTTTTTCATTAAAGTTTTATTGAAAAATTAATAAAAAAATTAATTTAAAATATTATTTATTTAATTTTATTTTAAAAAAATAATTATTTAATTTAATTTGATGGTTAGTTTAATTTAATATAAATTAATTTATAATTTATTAAATAATTTAATTTAATTTTAATTTTATAATTTAAATTAAAAAATTAATTTATTTAATTTTTTTAAGTGAAAAAAATTAATTTATTGAATTTTATTTTTTTTTGGTTTAAAAAAAATTATTAAGAATGTTTTTCGTATTTTTTATTTTTATTATTTATTCAAAAGTCAAAATGGTTAATTTAAGTCTAATTTAAAAAAAAAATAATTAAGACTTTTTTACGTATTTTTTTTTATTTGTCTATCATATTAAACCATATTTTTTTAAATTTTTTATTTTTTTCAAACTTTAATTTGCGTAAAGAACTGGAAATGAATTATTAAATATTTATGTTAAAAATTAACAAAAATAAAAAAAATAAAAGTTAAAAATGTTAAAAAATAAAAAATATAAAAAATAAAAAAAAAATAAAATAAAAAATAAAATAGTGAAAAATATTTTTTTTTAAATTAAGCTCATTTTCAAAAATCCCTCATAAATTCTTATATTTTAATAAAAAAAAAAATTTTCGTAAATTTTCCATTTCGAGTTTTTATCAATTTTTTTTTTGATATTTATCCCGTCAAAAATTTCAACAAAGAAAATCTGATTGCTCAGAAAATATTTCTACTATTGAAATTTCCCACAACTTGTAAATTGTTAATCAAAACTTGCAAATTTCGAGATGTAAATTTCCCAAAAATTTCCACGAAATCCAATTGAACGATGAAAACCTTCCATGTGTGGCGGGCATCTCATTTTTGCTTTACATCGATAACAACAGATGATACAAAACTCCTTTTTTTGCCACAAATAATCGGTACGGCAGCACAAATTGATGAGCTATAATTTGTTCTAACCAACCTTCGAGTGTATCGATGCCTCTTTCTGTGTCTGTGTGGGTTTCTTCATGCCACACGATTGTTTTGTTGGAAATACGAATGGAATTGCTTTTAGATTGCTATTCGGTCTGATGGCAAGAGATATTTATTTATTGTGTATATGAGAAGGAAGAGAAATGTGTGATATGTTATTTAACATCACACAAGGATCTAATGTCAGGATGGGTTTCAAACACAATGGAATACGTTATTATTGCTTTTTCTCCGCAATATTTCTCTTATCACATTTTTTTTTATTTGGGAATCTTTTTTGTGAAATTTTATAATATTTCATAAAAATTGTTCAATAACTATTTTTGAGTTTAAACTTAAAATTTTTAACTTATTTATCAAGTTTTTCAATAATCACCTTTATATTTTTTCTCAATGTTGTTTTTTCCTTTTCTTTGTAAAAATAATTTATTTTTTAGCACAAAGTTTCCCACAACAATCATCCTGTGCCTACGCTTGAAAAGGTATAATAGTGGAAAATAGTGAAAGGAACAACAATAAGAATAGCAGACAATTCCTTTTTCTGCCTCACGGATATTCAATATAAGAAGACAAAATAATGTAATAAGGAAGAACGAAGGAAGGTAGGTACACAACATGAAAACATTTAATAATAACAACGGATCAGATCGAGAAGAAAAAAATAATTTGAAACTCGTTGAGGTGAAAAATGAGAGTGCTTTTTGTGAAAAAGATGAAAAATTGCTTAAAAGCTGAGAAAATTAGAGTGTTTTTTACGACTTTGGACTCAAAAATTTAAGATTTTATTTAATTTTTTTTATGAAATTTTGAAAAATAATTTTAGTTCTTTGATTTTCATTAATTTTTTTTTCTTTTTAATAAAATATTTTAATAGTGAAAATTTTTTAAAGATAATTTATTCGATTTATTGACTTGATTTATCAAACTTTTTTCAAAATTAAAGAAAAAAAAATTTAGAATTAAGGCTGAATATTCAAAAAATTATTTGACTTGAACTGAAGTTTTATTGAGTCAAAATATTTTTTTTAACTTAAACTTAAGTTTACGTCATATTGAATTAGTTTTTGGGTAAAATATTTTTCACATACCAAAAAAAAATGAACTACTACATAAGGTTTGTATAATCTAGATCAAAATCAAAAAATTATTTTTTTTTTGAGGTGGCAGATCAGAAAAAAATTTTAACCCTCAACTTTTTTTGATTTGATCTGATTTAATTTAATTTAATTAAAATCAATTTTTAGATCAGATCGAATCAAAAAAAAGTTGAGGATTGAAAATTTTTTGAGTTGATTTGCAAAGTAAATCAAATCAAATTTTTAAATCAACATAGCGATATGTCAGAAAGACTCTTAAAGAGGAGTTAAAAGCTGTTTTGGAAAATTTTTCTCTTTCGAGGACCTCATGATCTTAAGCCTGTGAAGAATTCCAATTTTTTTTTTAAACTTTACATTACAGGCTTAAGATCTTAAGATCACGAGAGTCCAAAAGAGAAAATTTCTCTAAAAGAATTTTAAAATTTTTTTTTAATAATCTCTTTGACATATCTCAAAGTTGACTTGAAAATTTTCTTAACAAATTCTGAACGAGTAAACTCCTCAAGACAATTTAAACTAGTTTTAACCACAGACAGACTACCAACAAAGCTCCGTTACTCTTTTCAAAATATTCTTCTAAAAAGGATAATCGAAAGCGAAAAAAAAATAACAGACAGACAACATCGTGTCTTTCGTCATAGCCTTGCCTTCGCCTTGTTATAATAGTGGTATATTGAAAACCGATTACACGAATTCAATATTCAAAAGTGTAACCAAATGTGAAATCAATATCTAAATTCGTGTTATTCGAGTTTCTCAGTTTCGTTTTAAAGAAAAGGATCGCAGGTTCGGGCTTAATGGAAATATTATCCGAAATAATGGAAAAAGTTAAGGGAATACGTTTTTATGAAATTTATATTTTTTTTCGCGTTGTTATTCAATACGATGCTACAAGGATGCGTCATTATCTGCGAAGAATTATTCGAAAGACGAACGTATAATTAATGAAAATTAAGAATTAATGAGATCGAGTAATGAAAAGTTTTGTAAAACGCGTCAAAGAGTGAGATTTTGTATTGGACTCAAGTAGATTTCTCACTTCGTTACCCATTTTTTTGTTGCGGTACTTATCAATATTTGCTTCGTAAGCAATTTCAGTGGATTGGTAAAGAAGAAAAAATGAAGAAGAACTGAAGAAAATTCAGACACAACACTCGATAATGGCACAAAATGATGATCAAACAGAATTTTCGAGCGATTTCTGTAGTGCGGTTCTCGTAATGATGACGCAACGGAGAGAGATGGAGAAAAAAAAGTATAAATAACCTTTCGAACTTAAGATGTTAAGTAAACGGTTGTCGTTGTAGTCATCATCAGCAGTAGATATTCCCGAAAGCGATGCTGAATTTTTGCTGTTTACCTTAGTTGCGACACAGCAACGGTAATTTTCCTTGCTCTTTGCCATCTGATGACAGGGGAGACCGAGAACGAAATGGAAATGTCTATTTATTTATTATTTCTGTCACGGCAATATTTCCTTTTAGTAGCGTTAATTGAAAAACTTCCGCAGTATACAAGGCGACAGTATGATATAATTATATTCTGTCCGTGTCTCCTTGGTTCAAGGAGAAATGAGTTAAGACTTGTATCAATTGTAATTGTATACAAAGTCGTTCCTTTTAAGAATTTTTTAATTTTTAAAATTTTTGAAATTTTTATAGAGATAAGATTTCTATTTATTTCGAGTTTTTTTTTTAATTTAATTAATTTATTAATTTTTTATTATTTTTTTTATATTTAAAAATATTTTTTGTTGATTTTTGTTCAATATGTGAAAAGAGCAAACCAAAAAAAAACTCTTCAAAGAAAAGCTAAAGTAAAATTTCACAAAAAAATGAAGAAAACAAACAGGAACCAATTTTTTCAACTTTTTTACTTTCTTTTTGTAGAGCTATACTGAGAGTTGAACATCCGCAAAATACCACAATACGTTTGAAGTTAAAGTAAAGCATTGAATTTCCTTCAACAATACACATTCTAACAATAAAGTGTCGTATTTTCTACTTTAACGAACAAAAAAACTTTATAAAGGCAAGCGCTTCAAATGTGAAATTCTCTCGATTTTCTTGACGTTTTTTGTTGTTGTAAAAAGTAGTAGTGTAATTTCAACGAGAAACGAAAAAAGGAGAAAAATATGGGAAAAATGGCATGTAAAAAGGTATATTCACTTTATTACATTATCACATGTGACTCTGATCTGATGCAGCATAACAATAACAAGAGAGGAAGGAGAAAAAACATCAAACAAGAAAAGCATAAGAAAAGATTCTAAAGAGATTTAAAATAAAATTACATTATATTTCCTTGATACTTTTTACGTGAGGAGATGATAATATTGCAACAACAAGTTTTTTTTTCTCGTAAATGGAATGCAATAAAGTGGAAAAACTATAACACGCGATGAAATGAAATTGGGTAAGTTTAAACCTTTAAAGATTCTAAGAACAAACAAGTAGAGCAAGAAAGAACACGTAGATTCAAATTCAAGCTTAAGTGTCAATTTAAGCAACCAAATATTATTTAAAGAATCTATCTTGATCCACCTGAAGATATAAAGCTAAAGACAAAAAGCTAGCCCACGAGAGATATTAATGAGATACAACAACGAATTACATGAGGAAAGTGAAAACGAAAAGCTAAAAAAAAACCTTAAGGTGACCTCGAATAAACTCATCCTTTACATTGTAAAGATCTAGCAATCACAATCATCAAAGAGAATCCATAGTATTGTCAACAGGTTTACTAGAAACATATTTGAAAGGACTTCTTTGATCCCTGAGGAAGACCAAGACATCATAAACCAAAGCAAAATGCACCCAAAGACGTTTATGCCCTAGGTCTCCGAAATTTGGACTGGAAAAAGAGCCAACTGCCTTCCTATAAGCATCGCCTGAATTCAATTGATATGCTGACTGTGAGGGACCGTCAAGTGTCTAATTGTTGTATGTTCGTTCATGATGTCCTAAACGATAAAATTAATTCTAGTCATATTTGCAATGCTTTTGAATTACGCCCCATAACCTACAACTTAAGAAAACAACATCCATTTGTGGAGAATGTGAATGTGAGGAAAATTGTTGCATCAGCATCTTTAATTCAACCTGTGATATGAGTGACATCGACTTACCACAGATTAGCTTTAAGAAGAAATTGAAGCTACTCTTTGCACCTGTAAGAGAGAGAAATTTTTAATCTGAATGGGCCCAATCACTGTGTGTTTCTCGGTTTTTATTTTTCGTTTAATGCTTCTTGTTTAATCCTGTGATCACTCTAACCAAATGAAACACTCCAACTGGGCCTGAGAGAGAACTGTGTCAATGTCAACGGATCAAATGGCGCACGAAAAACAAAATTAAAATGTGAACGAAAAGATGAGTTTTTTAAGCTTTATGCTTTTTCCTCCAACTACAATGCTGAAATCTTAATTTGATGAAATAAATAAATAAAAGATGCCATGTGTAGTGTTATACAAAGCAATCGACACGGATGAATGTGATGACTGGAACTAAAGTGATATTGTTCGGTACGTCCAATCATAACAACAAAACGTAAAGTTAAATCAATTAAATCAGTGAAATTCATAAAATATTAAAAGTGAGTCCCGTGTTTTTTTTCTCATTCAAAAGGTTGCATATTTAAAATCATTGAGGCTCATAAATCTCATAAATACTCTGACTCAAATTAGGCCTTGAAAGTTTATAGTATCACGAGGTCTACGGGATCTCTAGTTTATAAATATTTTTTAACGAATTCAGTTGAATTCCTCATGTGCTTAAATTTTTACTCTTTTTCACCATAGGGTATACTCGCTCCAAGACATAAAGATAGACATAATTTAATGAAAAAATGTTGTTAAAACCGGATTATAGTTTTTTTTTCATGTATTTTAATTAGCATCAGATTCACATTTTTGATAACAACCCTTTGCGAAAATCCCTTTTTAAACATTTCACCCAAAGACATGGAGAAAAAACTTTTTTGACGTGTTCATTATTGTAGAATTTCCATGTTGGAGATTATAATCATGCAAGATTAATAGTTAATTTGTTCCGTAAAATATGACGATGTTTTGTTTACGCATGCTAATTTGTTTGCCGAACACTTTTTGGCAGGTTATGAAGGTGAAGGCATCTAATGAGGGATGAATTTTTGGATTAGTTGTTTTCTCTTAATCTGCCACCGCAATTTGCTGAAGAAAACTTTTTTTTCTTCTCGAATATCGTGGAAAATAACCCAATTAGATTAAAAACATTTAAAGTATTCCCTAAATTGGGTATACAATTCAATCTTCACTTTGCACACAAGCCTTTTTTCTTTCAAGTGCACGCCGCTGAGTGAGAAAAAGATAAATTTGCATTTTGGTAAATTTCGCAAATCCCTCGACCATCGTACGTAGTAGTAATAAATAGAGAGGAAAAATAAGATAAAACGAAAAACGAACCAAGTTCATCTCAATTATTATTATATTGTAGTAGAATTCCCCAGAGGCAAAATTTAATTTTCGTACAATTAAAATTGTGAATTTCACTGCGCTCTTTTTGAAAGTGTTCATGTTACAAGAGGACAACGTACTTGAGGATACTTGTTTCGTGCTTGTATCAACTAGATAAACGATTAAAAATATAGAAGCATTTATCTTGATATAAAATTTACATCTTTTTGGCCTTTTGCACTTATGATGTCTAGTGAGTCGGAAAAGGGATGTTCAAACAAAGGAGTGTGAAGCAGTGATTGAGCAATCAAAGTTGATGTGTTTTGACATTATGATTTTATTTAGTTGGAAATTTGGGCGTCGTTTAGCTGCACAAATATTTCATAAATTCTGCTTTTTTGTAATCTGTTGTGACCTATTTTATGACGTGAGACGTCATTTTAAAAAAAATGATTTTTTTAGAAAAATAAATACAGCCGATATATTTTGAATTGAAAAAGAACCAATCAATTTTTTCATTCAATAAATGAATTAATGAATGAAAAAAATGAACCTTTTGTGTTGAAAAAATTTAAAAAAAATATTTTTTAATTCATATTTATATGATGGATATAAAAATAAAAAAATATTGAAATATTTTTATTTTTTGAACAAGTAAAGTTGATTTTTGTTTTTTTTAATGGTAATTGCAGGCATACAAAAATTAATCTGCAAAATATATGAATTGTCAAAAAAATTGATAAAATTGACAAATTAAGAAATTTTAAAAAAACATATAGCGAATAATTAGAATATTTAAAAAAATTAATAAAATTTTAAGAATTCAGGAATTTAAAAATTTTTCTAAATTTAAAATTTATTTAAATAATAAAAAAAAATTAATTTTACAAATTATAAAAATTCGATAAAATCGATAAATTGAAAAAATAAAAAAAAAATAAAATAAAAAAAAGGAAAAATTTTTATAATTTTTCAACAAACAAAATGGCTTATTTTTAAAAATTAAAAAAATAATAAAGATATTAATAACATTTAAATCTGCATTCAGTTGAATTAAAATTTTAAATGAAATAAAAAGATAAAAAATTTCAATTTTAAATTAAATAAAAAAAAAATAAAAATAAATTAAATTAAAATAATTTTCTGAAAAAAATCAATTTTTTATTATTTTTTTTAACAAAAATTAAAGTTAATAAATTTTTGTTAAAAATAATAATAAAAATTGAATTTTTTAAGAAGATTTAATGTAAAATTGAATATCTCTGCATTCTTCATTAGCTAGCCTCATATTTAAAAATAAAAAAGAACAAAACAGACAAAAAAAAGTTCATCCTCACATTTAAATATTTTTGCGTTCGTCTACCTCATTAAGCAAAACAAAAAGAAAAATATTTGAATTTCGCGACGTGAAACAATAAAATTTTTACATCATTTGGGTTCTCGTTTTCAAAATTAATTTTATTCCCTTTTCTCCTTATATTTGTCTGATTTCCTTTTTCTTGCCAGTAAAATAAATTTAATTTAATTTTGCCTTGAATTTGAAGGATTTGAGTTGTCGAAAAGTAGCTTATAAAATGTTGATGCAGTCACACAAAAAGCAACGTCAGTCAATTAACTGCGTCGCAATTTCTCTTGATTGAATTTTCATGCATTCTTACCCGAGTAAGATGACGTCGACAAAGGAAAATAAGACGTAGAAGAAGAATAAATTTGTAATTACTTACACTGCTACATTTCAGCAGTTTTGCACTTTATTGCTGCATGCAACGAAAGTATATTTCCTTGTCACAACTTGTAATAACGAGTCTATTATGTTTTGTGCAGCTTCACATATGAAGAAAAATATAATTCACTTGGATTCGATTACCATTTTTCCAATTGAAAAATTTCCTGTACATGTTCATACATTAATATTGGGTTGTTGTTTTTTTTTTGCGTCGAAAGTGGCGAAGGAAAAATATCAAAAGTTTTTTTCTCTGTTTTTCATTAGGCCTCTTCTTCGGCATGGCGTTGTGATAAATGTGGAGAAAAAGTTGGATTTTTTTTTCTTTCTGTGGCATCGCAAATAAAGCAGCAGCAGCCCAGTAACCTAGAAAAATTTATTTTTTCCTCCATTCTCGACGGATGTTTATGGCATATATACGTCACGTACGAGCGTTGTGCAGACACATTTATTATATAGCGAGTTAGAGATGCATGCATTATTGATGTTGCTCGTGTGGGTGCATGCTCGCAACTAAATATTGAATCATTGTGAGAGCGACAGCAGGGAAGTAGGAACGGAGGAAGTGTCAGGATGGGATGTGATTCAGACACCATGATGACTGTGTTGCTACCTAACTAGCACACAGCGACTTCGATTTATGCCGTAATCTAAACTGCACACAAAACATAAAGTGTTGAAAAAAATTGGCCATAAATCCTTCGATATTCTGTTACGGCATGGTAACACAAGTTCTCTCGTTTTTTATGTGATTTTTTTTTGTTCTCTCTCTGTATTCACACTTACAACGGCTTGTTTTGGCATGAAATGGCAAGTTGTGAGTAAAAAGTGTTTCTCCTGATTTTTAAAAATTTTTTGAAAAAAAAACATGAAAGATTTTAAATAATTAATTTTTGTTTCCTTGAGGAAATTCATGAATTTTTTTTAAATCTAGAATTAAATAGAAAAAATTTTAAAATTAAAATAAAAAATCAATAAATAAAATTAAATTTTTTTTAAAGAAAATAATATTTAATTTTTAAATTTAATTTTTTTTAATTTTAATTAATTTTTAATTAATTTAATTTTAATATATTTTTTAAATTATTTTTTTTTATTTTTAATATTAATTTTTTTCATTTGTTTTAAATATTTAAGTAATAAAAAAATATATTTATTAAATTATTTTTAATTTTATATTTAACTTTAATATTTATTTAATAAGTTTATTTTTCACAAATTTTAAAACCAGAAAATAAAATTTTTCTTAATTTTTGATTTAAATTATTTAAAAATAATAATTAATGAATTATCTTGAATTTTTATTGAATTAATTAATACCGTAATGTAGATAATTCTTATGGAAAAAAATAATACGTTCTATTAACGAAAATAGGTTTTAAAATTCATTAACATAAAATTGAATAAAAATTTTCTCAAAATTTTTTAAAAATTTTTTAAATTTCGAAATTTTTAACAAAATTTTGAATTTTTCAATATTTTTAACAAAATTTTTGAGAATTTATAATTTTGAGGAATATTAATTAATTTATTTTTTTTTTAATTTATGAGAAATAATTTCAATTTTTTCTAAATATTTGCTAAAAAAATCAAAAAATTAATGGAAAATTATTGTTCTATTAACTTCAAAATTGATTTTATATTTATTATTAGCATTTTTTGAATTTGTAACGGATTTTTTTTCCATAAGAATTATCTAAGTTAATATAAATTTAAATTTTTAATTTAATTTTTTATTTAAATTTATTTTTGACAAGTAAAAATTTTTTCAAAAATATTTGCTAAAAAAACTTCAAAATCTGAAAGTTTTTATTCAAAAGCGATTTTTAAAAAATTATTTACTTTCAATTTGGAAACAATTAAGTTTTAAATAAAAAAAAATTAAATTAAATTAAATTAAATTAAATAAATTTTAAATAAAGTTACTTAAAGAATTAAAAAAAAATAAAAATTAAATTTCTCAAATTTTTCTGTTCAAAAAAATTAAAGAAAATTTTTATAGTTCTCTGATTTTTTTTATATCACGTCCTGAAAATATTTTAACAAAACATAAATTTTTCACAACACCGACATCACAGAAGTGTTCATTCAGTAATATTTATTTGCTATTGCTGACTAAAAAAAAAAAATTTAGCAACTCACGTTCATAATATTGAATCAAAATGTCGATTTCATGCCCATATTTTTTCGCTACACATGGCTCTGTTTATTGAATTTGACTGAGCAAAAGAGATACGATTGTCTGTGCACGCTTGTAATAAATATGTATGAAAAGCCAAATCCAAAATGCATACAAAGGCATAAATCTTTCGCATCATTCAAAAAATTTTGTTTTAGGGCGAAAATGCCAACAGATAAAAAAAGCACAAAAACCATAGTTGTACTCACAAATTTTCTGGTTCGCACATCAATAAAAGCTTCGATAAATCAGAGAAAAGCCGCACGTATTCGGTCACTGGTTCGATGCCATGCAAAGCGAAAAGCAGCAAGGACGACACAAAAAAAAATCAGCCAAAAAAGGAATATAAAGGATTTCATTATGGTTGAATAAACATCAATGATAAATGTGTACTTTGTCCATTTGTATTTTGTTATGTCATGTTTAAGGTTCAGCTCGACCGAGTGCACATACCAACGAAAAAAATAACCACTTCACTAAGTCCATACGCAAATCTCTGCAATTTTTTGGGGCGTAAGACGAAAAAAAATTTGCAAAAAAAATATGGGAGGAAATTCGAAAAGGCAAAAGGAAATGAATGGTTAATTTTTGTGATTTTTTCGACCATTTTGGGAAGTTCCGGTCAGTCAAGAAAGAAATCAAAAACAGATTTTTTTAAAAATTTTTTTACAAACAACCAGACGTTTCCACTTTAGGTATTTATTTGTGCTGTTAACCTCTCACTCCGCTCGTTTGATAAAAATTTCTATGGAAAAACATTAAAATTCAACACATTCCATCAATTTTTGCGATTCTCGCACTCTATACTTATGAAAAAATTTCAGGTGTGCAAAATTCCTTGCGAAATCAATCAAATTCAATTCACGAAATGCCAATTTTGATCTCGCATTATATATTATCGTGTCACATAAAAATTTGCATTTTAACCTTTTATCAAACTCGCATAGGTACGCATAAATGAATTCTCGTCAATTTCAGTGGCAATAGCTGACACCTCGTTTTTTACCCTCGGTAACCTGCTTGCATATTGTATCAACAACGATCAGAATTCTAAACTTCATTTTCATATCATATATATCAATCAAATATTTTTTTATTTATTTTTGGATGAATGCATTAGCAGTTCTCTCTCTCTCTCTAAATATCACCTGAGCTTTGTTCGCCGTTGTGGTATTTTTACGAATTTTTAATGCGTTTTAAAATTTATTTTGAAAGATTTTGTTATCTGTCCTTGATATTGTCAGTCATTGTGGGAAAACTTGGAAAATTTGTGGAAAATTGCTGAAAAATTAAGAAAATTTGTGGAAAATTAGAAAAATTTTAAGTTTTTAAAATTTTTCTCTCATGAGCAACGAGAAAAGTCAAAACTTGTGGAAAACTTGGGAAATTTTTGAAAATTTTATATTATGAAACTTTTATGTATTCGGAAAATTCACGGAAAATCATAAAGAGTTGTAAAATTTCAAAGTCATAAATTTTGTGGGTAAATGTGAAATTGAAAAATCATCAAAAAATTCGGAAAATTTGTGAAAAATTGGGAAAACTTGGGAAATTTGTGGAAAACTAAAAAAATCGAAAATCTTAAAATTTTAAAAATGTTCAAACGTCAAAACTTATCGAGAACTTTGAGAAAATTTTGATTTTAAATTTTTTTTGAAAAACTTCAAGAAAACTCGAAAAATTACGAAAATTTGAAAAATTTTAAAGTCTTAAAAATTTTGTTGGTAAACGGTAGTGAAAAATTATGAAAACCTGAAAAATTTTTGAAAAATTAAAAAAATAATTGTAAGTAATTCTAAATAAACATGAAAAGTGAAAGTTTTTTCAAAAATTTGTGTCGAAAAATTTGTGAAAAATTGCAAAATTTGAAAAATTTCAAGATTTAAAAAAAACTATGAAGATTCAGTAATTGATCAATATGAAAAGTAAAAATTTTTGAAAAACTTTGGTAAAAATAAAAAAAAATGGGTAAAATATGCAAAAATAAAAAAAAATGAGAAATCTTGAAGAAAAACTATGAAAGGTGAAAATTCTAGAAAAATTTTTGGTAAAAATTAAAAAAAAACTCGTAAAACATATAAAAATTTAAAAATATTTGTGAAAAATTATGAAAAATTTTAAAGAACCTTAGAAATGCGATTTTGCTGTTTATTTCAACAAATACTTTTCATTTTCTATTATTTTTTTTAAATTTCAACCACACAGCGAGAATTTAAATTTGAGGGTTATAAACCTACATTTAGCGAAAAATTTATTTACGTTAGGCTTTTGAAAATAAAAATTGTGCTAATTCAATTATATTTCATACTAGAAAAAACGCGTCGGAGAAGAGAAACAGTGATTTAAAAAAATAAATATTTTTTTATGTTTTTTTTGTGTGCTTTTAAATATTTTTTAAAATCCATCTGATGCGGTTTATTTTTTTTATTTTTTATGTATTCATCACTCATCGGATTTATTATTTAGTCAGGTGCAACCTATACTTTCGCTGTGCAAATTATCGAGATAAAATTTACAAAAAAAAAAGTTTTTTATGTCCCCTTTTTGTTGTCGTCGTTTTGTATTGTGATGATAACTAGATGGATCATGCAATAATAAAAAAAAAACGAAAGCGATACACAAAACCAAAAAGATACACATTTATGACGAGAGAAATAAAATAAAATGAGTGATGAAAAAATAATAGGTGTGTGACATAAATATGAAATCATGTGACGAAAAGAGAGCTTCAGCAATAAAAGTAATAACAGATTTATCCTGAGAACGCAAGGTAATAAAATACTTATAAAATTGTGTCACTTGTGTCACATCAGGCGTCCTGACAAAACGTTTTGTTTTGTTGACGACGCGCGCGTGTGAGAATTGTTGCGACAAAACAAAGGAAAAGTTGTAACAAAAAGAAAATATTTCCGCAATTTTTTTTTCCTTTGCAATTTCATCACAATCGCACATTCAACATGTTCCCGTTTTCTTGCTTTATTTCCGAAAAAAATGTATGAATCAGAATCAAAAGATATGAATATATGAGTCGAGTTTATTATCTGACAATATATATACACTTGTGTCCCACTTGTATCCCCAAAAAAAAAAAAAATATATGACACAAAAATTGTATGAGACACGCACGCAAGACTATTTTATGACATTTTTATTGTTAAATATATGTTTTGTGTAATGTTGTTTAAAAATATGTGTTCTATTAGATGAGTTATGGTAGCCAAGAATATGGTGTCGCACAGCATATGTTGAGCCAATTGAGGATGGAGTGAGGAAGGTTGCGGCAGAGAGGATTTGGTTAAAGGATTGCGGGAAGATGTGATGATCACCCTATCATCTATGCGTTGTTTTAGTAACGATATCATCGGATAACATTCATGGAGCGAATATTTCTTTTTTTTTTTTTGGTTTTACATATATTTTGGATGGCTTAAAGAAACGCATGGAGATGAGTTGGAAGGAAATTTGAAAGACTCGATGGATTAAGAGTTCAAGGGACAAGAGCGCATTTTTAAATAGCTTTTAAATTTTGTAAGTATGACCTTTTTTATATCTTTTTTAAAATTATTTTCATTTCAGATCTCAAAAGTTCAAGTTACAATTCAACGTTAAAAGCTGATTTTAAAGAACCCATGCCTTAGAACAGAACGAATCTTGGGGGATCGTGGTTCGTCAAGCTTACAAAGTTGCTAAAATATGAGAATGCAATGATGGTTTACAAAATCACAAACGGAATGATGGAGACTAATTTGACAATATTTTCTTTTCACGAGAAGGAGATCAGGCTTGCAAGTGCCTCTGTTGATTTTAATCAATTTTGAGAATGTTTTAAAATGTTACTAAACGTAAAGAACTCCAAGATTTTGACATGAAAACAATTTGGAAAGTTGAATGGAACTCGTCAAATGTACAAAATTTGTCAATTGTGATGGATTGTACTGCCGCATTGAAAGGATTCGATCAACCACGGGATATATGGACGAAATTAAACAGATTCAGGACAAATTGTGGCCGTTGTAATATTCTCCTCAACAAATGGCAAATTACATCTTCGCCGCTATGTGATTGCGGTGAAATACAATCTATGCAACATAGGGGGAAGTGGGGCCAAATCATAACTGGGGCTACTTCATAAATTGCTTTTTCGCCTATTTACAAAGGGCGAATCAAAAAATTTTGTTCTATGAAAGGTGCAGTTTTTCACGCACTTTAAATACACAGAAGACACTTTTTTGATATATTCTGTCATTTCGGAGAAAATCGAGAAAAATTGTTTTTCGGACCTCAAAGTAAATTTTCATGAAGTCATAAATTTAGTTAAAACTTCAATATAAAGTATGAATAAATTTAAAATGTCATTTTAGATAGATATACCACGGTTGGGGCACATTCATAAAAATGACTTTTTTTACTAAAACGATCATAACTTTCTTAAAAATGGTCATAATTGAGTTTTCTAAGCGCCAAATTAAAGTAAACTAAATTCTCTAGCACACCCATGAAAAAAATCCCGAGAACTTTTTATTTTTCTGTATGCGCAACGCATTTGAAGTTTGAGTTATGATTTGGCCCCATCTCCCCTTATAGTCGAAAAATGCCCAAATCGTAATTTTTCAGGAGGACTTTCAACACTCAATGAACTAAATCAATCTTATCAATCTCCTACGACCTTACAGCCCGTACTTGGCCTTGATCTGTTGAAGAATGTTGTTCCATTCGGATCGATTTTGGGCTACGACTTCCAATTTCTCAATTTGAGAAATAATAAACTTGAAGCTTTGGCCTTTTATTCGTTACACGGATTTTTCGATTAAAATGTTTTAAAACTAGGTATCATAAAATTATAAAAAGTAAAGAGAAAATAATTTTGCTAAAGAAAAAGTTTCTTCTTTTTTGATTGAAATCCCGATGAACTATTCAGTTTATTATTTCTATTATTTTTTATTTTGATTAAAGCCATGATTTTGATATTTTTAGAATGAAATGCACCTAATATGAAATGGAATCAGAGCTGCAAAAAATATAATATGAATCCGACTGACTTAGATATCTTTTTAAACCAACACGTGGTAACATCTTGCTGAACAATTACTCCTCCACTTACACTTGAGACACGAAGTATAACGACACAAATCTAAGTATATACGATTACTTCAGACTCTTCAAACATGTCACCTTCAGTTGTAACAAAAAGAGACTTTTCTTGGAATCATTATCCTGTGAGTTTCTTTAAACTTCCCTCAAGGCTCGTGTTAATTTGATGAAATATTGAGTTTCAAATTGAATATGAAGCATTATCACAGACAGACAGTTGCGTTGAAACTTTCAAACTTACTACATGAACGCCCTTATAAGAGAGTAATGTACCAAATATGGAAAGAAATTCATGAAAAATATAAGGACACAAATATAAACCCGAAAAATTCAGATTTCCGTTCTCACATTTTCCCTTTCTTCGCATATATGTATGCGATATAAATTCAACCCATCATAACATTGAAACAGTTTACTGTTTATTGTTATTGTATGCGAATATATTTCTTCTTTGTTTGTTTTTTGGGAGAAAAAAGATACACACACACACACACTCATGTATGTTCGCATTCATGTCAAACTGAATTTAAATTCCGAGCTACTTATTCATATCGTAGACTCGCATTGCATAGCACAATAGAGACAGAGCATAGCAAAAAAGAAACCCATTTCTTTATTTATATTATGTTTATTTTATTATGTTATGTTTTCTGTCTCAGCGTGAAATTTATGCTTATTTATGTTTTATTTGTGGTAGAGATTTATTTTGCTTCCTCGTTTTTCTCTCCGTTAAAATATTTACTTTTCTCCTTTCCACACAAAAAAAAATCCGAAACCCAAATAAAAAAGATATTGAAACCATTTATTTATTGCGCCGTTCATCATATCATCGAGATTTTCGATAAATCGATTGCTAAATTTCACTAAAACATAATTAATTTTCAAGAGTTATTAAATGATAATCAGCCCGAAACGAAGAGCGAAATAGAGTATAATAGTCCGATCAGATTGAGCCAACCACAAAAATCGGCATTGTATCAGATGGTCGTCCACTACAATGGCCATTGTATCTCATCGAACAACAAATTGATGATACTGCAAATATTTATTTAAATTAAAATAAAAAAAAATTTAGCTCTACAACAATTTTCCGCAATCATCATTATTTGCGGAAAAATGAGGCGATACAAAGTTTATTTGTATTGTATTGCGCTGCTAAAAAATGGTCGATCATTTCCATTTTATATTATTGTTGTTATTATTATTAATTATTGCGACTTTTCTCTCTGATGTGTACTCGCACAAATTAAATTAGGAATTTATGTTTCGTTTGTTTTGCGTTGCTGCCGCTCTGTAAAATTTTGTAATTTATCATATATAATTAATAAATGGGATGCTGTTAAAAGTATTTCGTGATACCATCGGCGAGCAAAAAAAAATTGATTTATGAAATTATATAATTAGCGATAATTAACGTCGCTGCTATACGTGCGGTAGTGGATCATCATGATGTCCTTGACATGCCAAATGGACCCTTTCGCGTGGCAGCTCGCAGGAAAAATGAGATGGAATTTAAAGTTTATTTAGAAATTATTCACCAATTTCATGCCTCATTTTCTCGTGCGAAAAGAAATGAAAAGAAACAAATTTATCAGGTCCGAATTTTTTTTACCGCATTTCGTAGAAAAAATGCGGTAATGAACTCGATTGGTCGTCTTTGTTATTCACAAAAAAATTTTGATGGAATTCATACTGATTTTAGAACACTAGAGGTCATAAGGCAGTTCCTTGTGAGGTGTATAAAATTGTGAAATAAGTTAATTTTAATGAAAAAACTCAATAGATGACGAGGAGTACGAAAATGTGAAGTGAGGAGTATAAAATTGTGAAATAAGTTAATTTTAATGGAAAAACTGAATAGATGACGAGGAGTACGAAAATGTGAAGTGAGGAGTATAAAATTGTGAAATAAGTTAATTTTAATGGAAAAACTCAATAGATGACGAGGAGTACGAAAATGTGAAGTGAGGAGTATAAAATTGTGAAATAAGTTAATTTTAATGGAAAAACTCAATAGATGACGAGGAGTACGAAAATGTGAAGTGAGGAGTATAAAATTGTGAAATAAGTTAATTTTAATGGAAAAACTCAATAGATGACGAGGAGTACGAAAATGTGAAGTGAGGAGTATAAAATTGTGAAATAAGTTAATTTTAATGGAAAAACTCAATAGATGACGAGGAGTACGAAAATGTGAAGTGAGGAGTATAAAATTGTGAAATAAGTTAATTTTAATGGAAAAACTCAATAGATGACGAGGAGTACGAAAATGTGAAGTGAGGAGTATAAAATTGTAATTATAAAAGGAAAATTTTCAAACTAAGTTCAAATTTTTAAAATGAGGAGTATCGAAATGCGGTATAATTGGTTGTTTCTTTTGACGACAACTTTTTCTATTTTTTTTTCTTTTATCAAACACTCGACATAAGATAGAAGCAACCGGGAAATGTAGCAGAAGACTGACAGACAATACAATGCTAAATGATGATAAGCAATCTGCCGAAGAGAAGAAAGAGAATGAGAGAGAGAGTCTCTTAATCTGTGCCATGTTCCGCTCAGTTTAATTCAATTATTGCCCTTTTGTTATGCTTTGCGGCGTACATTTTTTCTCCGTTGTGTTTGGCTTTTCACAAAAAAAAACTTTCATACGTGGATGACAAACTACGACGACGACGATGATGATGATGATGATAAAATGTGCGGGACGAACGAATAATGTAAAAAGCCAACACAATTAGATGGAAAACCAAACCAAAATATTGACATGAGTGGAATTTATGTCCACATATGTCACGCACTGGTCTCACAGCTTCGTCGCATCATGGGCGCAAATTTGTGTGTGAAATTAATTTTGCATATTAAGCATTTTGTGTTTGCTTTGAGACAAAATGTTTGTATTGTTGATGCATGATGATGACGGTTTGTCGGGAAACGAAAAGACCAAAATATGGTTTGAGCGGTTGCAGTGTAATCAGCTTAATTATGATTTTTTGGTTTGGTGAATTGATTGTCAACATTTCAATAACAAACATAAATTTTTGGGCAAAGTGGAATTTCAGCTGGTTTAATGAATTAATATCATCAAAGAACTAGAAGCATTTCATAAAAGGCTTTTAAAAATTATTTTAAAAAAATCACAGGAAATAAAATTAGGTAAATTAATAAAAAAATTATTTAAAAATAAATTTAAAGGTTTAAATCTTCTAAAAAAATTTTTATCTTTAAAAAAATTTAAGGTTAAATTAATTTAAATAATTAAATATTTTTTTTATATAAAAAATATTTTTATAATAATTTTTATATAAAAAAAATATTTATTGAAAGTAAATCATTAAATACCAACAAATAAATTAAATTAAAATTTAATTTAATAAAAATTAAAAAAAATTTTCTGTTAAAAAATTATTTTTTAAATAAAATGTGAAATTATTATTTGAAATAAAATTAATAAATTAAAAAAATTATTTTAAATAAATTAATTAATATATTAATAATAATAATAAATTAATATAAATTAATTAAAATATTAAAATATTAATTAAAATATTAAAAAAAAAAATTGAAATAAAAAAAAATAAATCGTTTAAAAAAAATTGCCTAATATTTTAGGAAATTTTTTTAATTAATTTTTTAATTAAGTTTTAATATAAAAAAAATAAGATTTTTAAAATAAAAAAATTAAAAATCACTTAAAATTCATTATCCTAAGAATATTTTCGATTTTACATTAAATTAATTTTTAAAATTACAGAAATTCACGAAATAAATTAATTTTACTGGCTAAAAAAGCTATCTGTTGTCCAAAAATTAATATTACTTCTCAAACTTTTTTTTTTATTATTTGATAAGAACTCCAAAGAAACAAAAAAAAATAACTTTTTTTTTATTTCTGCAACTTTTTTTCCACGTGCCACACATGACCGTCACTGAACTTCATAAACATAATCGAGAAGACACAAACATTTTTTTCCCTTGCCACAGTTAAACTTAATGATATTGTTACGCGTGCCATTAAAAAACAAGAAAAAAAAACGACAAATCTACCTTCAACATAAACTCACGTCAACATCGCAAAAATATGAAAAAGACATAAGTCAAAAGAGGCAGAACAAAAGATGACAAATTGGGCAAAATGAGCAAACAAACAAGTGAAAAAAAAAACATAATTTTTTGAATTAAGGCATGTGGAAGTGAATTTTTCCTCGTTTTTCATTGAGACCTTGGTATTGTGTCATTCAACGCAAAATTTATTGAAAATTCTTTCAAATCTCGATAAACATCAACGAAAAAAAAATATAAGAGAAAATTGGAGATTTGGGTTAAGTTAAACGGATTTCATGGAAGAAATATTTGTATTATTATCGGAGAAAAGAGGGAACAAGAATTTTTTTTTATCGAGAGTTGCTTCATTAAATCAACCTTATTTGTGTCAGATAAAAATAATTTATTGTTGCTTCGAATGTGGGAGCAATAAAATTTACTCAAGTCCCTATTTTTTTCTTTTTTTTTTTTGTCAGAAGAGGTTGATATATTGACAGTTATTGAAATTTATACATTATTATTAGAAACTCTCTCAGTCCACGTGGATTTTTTTTGTCGATTGGTTCGCTGCTGGACTTTGGCTGCTTTTCGCCATTTATTTTTGGAGCGGAAGCAATGGGCGAGTAATGACGATTTAATTTGCCAGGTCACTGAACAAAATTCAAACATTTCCACCCGTGTTAGTGAAAAAAAAAATTGCAAAAAACTAATGTTTCTGACAACAACAAACATTTTCTGCTGGAATAATTCTGTTTTCATATTTTACAAAAAAAAAAAAGAAAATTATTTGAAAGCACCGAAAAATTCTTTTTTCGTACAAATTTTCTACCTTGTTGATGGTTCTGGTGTAATTATTGAAAAATATGAAAAAAAAATGTTGTAATTAAAACTAAATGTTTTTCATGCAAATTAATTTTATGAAAGCTGTTCCGAATGGCGTACAGCGGAAAAAAAATGTTTCCGCTGTTTGTTACTAATTTTTAGTCGGGCACGTACCTAATGCACATCATTCCCAGAAGGAAGGAGGAAAAATATTATTTTTCATAAATTACTCGCTCTTAAATTTTATGCACGTGAAGTGAGGCAGGCAGGCACAAAATAAACATTTACCGCGACAAGGGCAATAAAATGTTCAAAAAAAAAAAAATAAATAAAAAATAAAAAAAGGAATGAAGAGAGATATACTTTTACGCTTCATTTATTATTCATTTTGAAAATTGTTTTGTTTGTCGACTGACAAAAAAAGGAACATGCATCAACGACGTAACAGACACACATCATTATTTCCTTCATTTCATCCCAAAACATCACACACGATAAACATTAAATTTTGTGTCTTTCAGGCATAAAGAAGACGCCAAGTAAGTGAAATTTTAATTTTAACGCGGTTCGATTTTGAAAATTTCTTTTGAACAAAGAAAAGTTTTATAAAGAGAAAAAAAAAATAATTTCCGAGCGTTGCATGTCAAACTTTAGAACGTAAAGATTTTTCATTACATTAGACTGAGAGACAAAAAAAAGTTTTACTGCTACATTTTAAGGGGATTTTTCACAAAGTGCATCAAAGGACGAGGAGTTGATGAGGAAAATCCTCCTTAAATGTAGCTTCACACAAAGATGATTGAAAAAAAAGAAAAAAAATGCAAGAAAAGAAACTTGTGATTGAATAAAACACTGGAAGTTGCATTAAGCTAATGATATCACAAAGCCGTAGATATCGTAAAAAAATATCTTATTTTTATCAAAGCCTCAAAAAATAAGTTTTCAAACAAAACATTGGTAAAGATCTTGATTATTTTTGATGTTTAACCATTTTCTGTTGTTATTTGCAGTTGTTACTTTGCTTTTAAAAGTAAATAGTTTCAAGATAGAAGGAGTTGTTGATGGTTAAGTAAAGTTTTGTGTATCTCATTCAGAGATTTATTTTTTAAAAGGTTTTGTTTGAAGTTTTGATGTATTTCAAAATTTTATGTTTTGTTTTAACTTGACTTGTTTTAAAATTCTTACATAAAAAAATTATTTTTTGCTATCGATCAAACTATTGTTTTTGGTATATGTGGAGATTTTTCATTAAATTCAGTTTCGATTTTTGACATAAAGAGTATGAAAATGTTCAATTTTATGAAATGTGAGTTTTGGTAATGTGTCAGTAACAGGAGTTGAATATGGACGTGTAATAAAATTTGCCGTCAGTTATGTAAAGTGACGAATTATTTTTTTTGTTCAAATTTGAATTTTTTTCCAAGAAATTAAGAAAATGTTTATAAAAAAAAATAAAATGCGTTAGATTTCCATGAATTTAAAAAATAAAAATTTATGAACAATTTTAAGTAGAAAAAAAAAATTTTTTTAAATTTTATTTTAGTCAGTATCAAAACTTAAACTTCGATTTTAAAATTTTTTTTTGGCAATTTTTGATGAAATTTTTCAGTATTGTTCTTATCTATATAATCATCAGTTTAAGATAAATTTTAATAAAGTTCCCCTTAAGTAATAAGAAAAAAAAACTCTAAAAATTAATAATTAAATAAAGAAATTCATATTTTCAAAATTGACGTTAAGATGAAAATATGAAATTTTAACTAACAAAAAACCGATTTTGAAAATTTTAAACTATATTTCTTATGATCTTTTATAAGATAAAAAATTAACAAAAAAAAAACAAACTAAAAAGGAATAAACAAGACTTTGTGGTAACAAAATCGAAAAAAGTTCCAAGTAAATAAAGTTACAAAATTTTTGAGAACAAAAACTTGCACGTGAATTTATTTATTTCAGAATACCAGGGTTGAAAAAACCTTCGACTTTTACTTTTGACTTTTTAAAGCTTAATCTTTGACTTGAGTAAAAGTAAAAAAATATTTTGACTTAATAGGCTTTTTACTTAAGCTTAAGTAGAAGAATATTTTTGAAAAAAAAAATTGAAAAATTTTTTGAATTAAGTCAACTGAATTGACTTAAGTTAATTTGAAATTGACTTTACTTAAGCTTAAGTCAAAAGTCAAATTGTTTCGACTTTTGACTTAAAAGTTTTTTCGACCCTGCAGAATCAAGTGCAGAATACTTAAATGTTAATATTGACGTAAACTGAAATATATCCTTTATATGCAAGTTTTTGTTCTCAAAAATTTTGTAACTTTGTTTACTTTGCAATTTTTTATTTTGTTACCAAAAAGCTCTTGTTTATTTCTTTTTAGTTCGCTTTTTTTGTTTTTTTTTTATTTAAAAGATTATAAGAAATTTATTTTAGAAATTAAAAATTTCTTTCAAAATAGATTTTTTTTTGTAATTCTTTTTAGTACTTTAATTGAACTATATTAAAATTAATATGAAAAAAAGACCAAAAATGGTCAATTTTGATGACATTTTTAACCTTTTTTTTATTTTGCCCTATTTTAGACTTTTGAAATGTTGCAGGGGACAAAAACATAAAAAAAAAATTAGAGCGGCCTAAATAAATTATTTTATTTTACTTTTTAAAGATAAATGAAATAATTTTTATTGACTTTTGTCTAAAAAATTTTTTTTTTGAATAAATGAATTTTTATCTTAGAATTTGTCTTGTCCAACCACAGGACATTTGTCGCAATAGCCTTCCCATTTACTTTTCAACAACAACAACAACTTATTTTTAATTAATAATCAACAAAACAAACACCTACTGCTACTATTTTTCCGTTTCTCCAGAACCGGAAAGCATTTTCCTTCTCTCAACTTTTACACCGGCTCCTGTTTCAAAGTTTTTTAATCACTGTTCAAATATTTGTGCACTTAAAAAAGGTGCAATTTTATCTGATTTCCTGCAATTGTAGAAAGTGCAGAAAATAAATAAATAGAAATAAGATTTTTTTGTTTTGTTTTGCACTTGGACTAAGTATCCAACGAGAATGCACACAATGCAATACGTGCCTGCTGCTTTTTTCATTAATTAAATGCTATTTTAGATTTTAAATACAATTTGTAATGATTTCTTTTCTTTCAGCCGGTTTTTCTGTTCTTTTGTTGTATCCTTCGTCTCGTTTTCAATTGTGCTCCTGCAATTATTTTATTTTCTCTTTTTTTTTGAATGAAATTGCACAACAAAACTTTTTTTATTTTTAAATTAACAAACACCAAAGGAAATAGAAATTCGTGGCTTTTACGGTTTTACTATGGTGGCTTGGCAGAAAAAATTGTAATTTTTCTAAACACAAAAGTACCAGTCGTCTCCATTTTTTTTTTTGTATGACCGTAATTTACAAATTGGGTTACGCTTCGTCAAACACGTTTTTTTTATGAACACAAAAAAGAGCATTTTTATTAACTATCTCTCTATTTTTTTTATTGTTTTAAAAAATGTGCATTTTATATTTTTTTTTATTGCAGGAAAATAAATGCTCAGTGCCGCTCAATGTCCGTTTGTCAGTTTTCGTGACGTTCGAGTGATGAAGTTGTGACGATTGTTGAATTATTTTTTTTACACTTTCCTGAACCAGAACAATTGCATGATTACAGGACGAGGTAAAACTAAAAAGTCTAACAAGATGATATGAACGCGAATGTCGCTCAGTAGACCTGCCTACGGGAATAAATATTATGATGAATAATGGATAAAAGGTGTGCAGAAAATTGCAAATTAAAATCAGAAAACGACTGCAATGTGCAAATTACATTTTCATTTCATCATAAATTCTGAGAAAAAACAAAGAGAAAAAAATGGTGAAGGAAAATTCGAGGAAAAATTAGAGAAACTGATTATGGGGAAGGTAAGTTTTAAATAATGAGAGCGCTTTTTTCTTTAATTTGAAGAAAATAAGGAAAGGAACCATAGTAAAGGTTTTAGGAAGTCACGTGGTTAAAGAAGTCACGTGGTTAAAGGAAGTCACGTGGTTTAAAAAAGTCACGTGGTTAAAGAAAGTCACGTGGTTAAAGAAGTCACGTGGTTAAAGAAAGTCACGTGGTTAAAGGAAGTCACGTGGTTAAAGAAAGTCACTTGGTTAAAGGAATTCTCGTAGTTGAAAAAAGTCACGTGGTTTAAGAAAGTCACGTGGTTAAAAGAAGTCACGTGGTTAAAGAAAGTCACGTGGTTAAAGAAAGTCACGTGGTTAAAGGAAGTCACGTGGTTAAAGGAAGTCACGTGGTTAAAAAAAGTCACGTGGTTAAAAAAAGTCACGTGGTTAAAGGAAGTCACGTGGTTAAAGGAAGTCACGTGGTTAAAGGAAGTCACGTGGTTAAAGGAAGTCACGTGGTTAAAGAAAGTCACGTGGTTAAAGGAAGTCACGTGGTTCAATGAAGTCACGTGGTTAAAGAAAGTCACATGAAGTCACGTGGTTAAAGGAAGTCACGTGGTTAAAGGAAGTCACGTGGTTAAAGGAAGTCACGTGGTTAAAGGAAGTCACGTGGTTAAAGAAAGTCACGTGGTTAAAGAAAGTCACGTGGTTAAAGGAAGTCACGTGGTTAAAAGAAGTCACGTGGTTAAAGGAAGTCACGTGGTTAAAGGAAGTCACGTGGTTAAAGGAAGTCACGTGGTTCAATGAAGTCACGTGGTTAAAGAAAGTCACGTGGTTCTTTAACCAAAATATAGAGCTGGAAACCTTTTCTACAATTAGGAGCGAAAAAAAATCCTGGAAACTTCGCTAAACCACCAAATACAAATTTTTCAACAAAGAAATGCCTGAAATCTGACTAGATTTTACTTTTGTCTTTCCGGTGGTATTTTTTCATTCGTTACAACATTTCTCATCATTCTCGTTCGAAAAAATATTTTTTCATCGTCTTTCACTTTTTTTCATATAGTAATAAAATATAAAAATGATTCAAATACGACTGTTACTAATGTTCGCATAATAATATCATCATCAAGCGCAGCAACGAATGACAACGACACCGACCGCCACAGAGATAATTTTTTCCATTATTATTATTTACTTGAACAACTTTGAAAAGTATCATGGCTTGCCGATTCAAATTTATTTTTATTATATTTTTTCTTCTTCTTTCATAAAAGTGCATCATTGGCGCGACTGATGGCTTTTTTTGTGCAAACCGAACCGAAAAGGAAATATGTTAAACTAGACAAATGTAATAAATGTTTCAAAATTCAAACTAATGACTTTTATGTGCATCAGCAGGAGTTTCGGTCTGACTTTCGTCATCGTCATATCATCATGACTTTATTACAATCCATTCATTTTAGTTATGATTCGTTTGCATATATTTGCTTTTCGTACATTATTATTGCTGTTTTGTGATGATGATGAGCTGGGCATGACGACGAAGAGAGAGAAATGTTGCAACGATGCAAATTTCCTGTGCGGAGGAAAGTTACACATTTCGTTTTTAAAGTATCATCAATAATAACAGCGTAATGGTAAATAATAAGTCTTGACCCAGTTGCATGTTGCATGGGGTTGTTTTGTTTGAAGATGCGCCATGATGATGACGGTGCTACGTGATGTTGCATCACATGTGATTATTAACTAGTTATTCATCTCTTGAGTAATGATGTTTTATGGAATGATGGAAAAAGTTGATGTCTAGCAACATGCCACAAAGTTACACGGAAATTTGTTTTTCAATGACTTTTCAATAAAAGACTTTTTGGTCGTGTTCTAATAAAGAGTTTTTAATTAAATTTTGTATCAAGTTTTATTAAGGATTTTTCTTTAAATCGATAAAAAAAACTTTTTGGAGCTTAAAATCTCAAATTAAAGCAAACAAAAATTTTTAATAAATTTAAAAAAGTCAAAAGTTAAATAATTTAAAACTTAATGGTCACATTTTTGAATCAAGTATTGAATTTTTTTAAAACAAATTGTTAACATTTTTTTTGAAAACGCTTAAAATTTCTATCGAGCATTTAAAATCTTTTAAAATTTTCCAAACTTTTTTTTGAAAAAAATTATTAAAATTATCAAAACTCTGTTGTTTTCAGTTTTAAAGTATATTTTAATAATTTTTTAATTAATTTAAAAATTAGGCCGCTCCAAATGGAAAACAAAAATAAAGTCCGATGCCCCATTTTAAAAGTCGAAAATCCAATGGTGCAAAAAAAGTTCGAAATTTCATCAAAAATAGCCGTTTTTAGGTGTATTTTCATAATTTTTTAAGATGTTGTTAGAAATTTTTTCAAAAAGTTTAAAATTTTTAAAAATTTTTGTTTAAAAAATCGTAATTTAACAAAAATTTTCTTATTTAATTTTTTTTTTTACAAAATTACTGAATTTTTTTTTTAAATTTTTTGACAGTTATTTTTTATGATTTTTTTTTTAATTTTTAAAATTAGCAAATCTCAAAACAGATAATTAAAAAAAATAAATAAAAAACATTTAACACTCAAAAATAGTTAAAAATTTTGTCATTTTGTATGAAAATAGTATTTTAAAATTTATTCCTCCCTCCCCTCAATTTTATTTTCAAAAATTTTCGACTTTATTTTTTATTTTCATTTGGAGCGGCCTATTATTTATTTTTTTGAATTTCTTTTTTTATTTTTTTTTATTTAAATAATTAATTAAAAAGAAGCAAAGTGCTTCTTTGAGCTGAAGCTTTATAAAACTATTTTTTATATTTTGTCGACATTTGTCGAAAATTATAAATTTTGTGAAGAAAAATAATCATCCCTCTTAATTTTTAAAATTAAATAATTAATTTTATTTTTTTTTTAAATTAAGTTTTTTTTATTTAAATAATTAAGACAATTTTTTGTGTTTCTTGAATTGAATCAAATTTTGTATCCTAAAAATAAGCCAATCAGTCCTAAACACATATAAATTTTCAAAAACAAAATTTTTCACATTTTTCCTGCAATTTCTTTTCATTAAAAAATTTATGCAACAATTTTAAGCTTGAGGCATTTTCATTTCATCAACTTTCCATCGAAAAATTCTGACATTAATCCATTTTATATAATAAACTTTCTTCTCATCATCATCGTATTTCTGCCCAAGGCAATGTAAATAAAGTATCACATATGAACATCAATAATAACTTAAGATCCTTATAGAAAAATCAACATTACACCGCAGCACCACAAAAATCTATACTCTGCTCTTTTTCCAACTTTATTTTTCATTTATTTAAAAAAAAAAATAAATTTATAAATAAAAATATCAGCAAATAACTGCAATCTACAAGTTGTAGTTCATGTAAATACTTTTCAAAATAATTGCCTGCCGCTCTGTTTCATGTCACTTGTAGGAAAAACTTTCCACGTACGAGCAAAAAAAACGGAGCAACGTGATTGAAGCACATATCGGAGCCACAAACCCACATAGGAAAATTTAAAACGCATTCATGCATGCAGCTCAGTTATTTTATAGGTTTTTTTTCTTAAGAAAACATTTTATTTATTTTATTTTTTTATTATTATTCTTATTACTGATGTTTTTTCGTTGCTGCCAGCTCTCAACATTCCAACTTTGTTCCACAAAAAAAATTCATCATTATTTATAAATAATAATAAAAAAAATTCAAAAAGATAGGAGTTTCTGCAGTAAATGCAGCTGCTCATTGCTCTGTGGTGAATTCACATTTATGCATAATTTTTTTTTCTCATTTCAGTGAAATGTAAAAGAGAAAAAAAAAATGAAAAGGGAATGCAGAAAAAGAAATATTTTATTGGAAGTTTATTTTTCATAAAAGGAAGTCATTATAGTTCGAAATTTTCCCTTGAGAAGAGAAAGAAAAAGACTGCAGATTGGGTGTTATACTGTAAATGTTACATTGCTATCAATGTATCATTATAACGTTATTATTGGAAAAAGCACATGATGAACTTGTTCTTTTCCTATATTAACTCTTTTTTCTATTTATCAACATATATTTCTTTTTTATAAAAAAATAAAACTCATGAGAGCTCTTGAACCAGGAAAAAAATGATGTGATAAAAAATCCTTTTTCAAGTACGTTATTAGATTTTTATTATTATGTTTATCATGCATGCAAAGTTTTTTTTTTCATAATTCTTGGTAAAGTATATTAGATTATTTTTTTTAATATTATGTTTAATCATAATGCATTTTTAAGTTTATTGTGTGAGAAGAATATGCGGATGGGAAAACCAACAATTGTGAAGATTAATTAAGTAATTATAAAAATTTATTAAGATAATTAAATTTAAAGTTGTTTTTAGAAAAAAAATAAAGAAACTTTTTTTTTAAATTTCTATTAAAATCTTTAAAAACATGAATCATAACGGGCAATTATTTCAATACCAAAAACTCAGGATAGCTAGTTTTGAATATTTTATTTTAATTAATTAATATTTTTTATTTTGTATTAAGTTGTATAAAATTTTTTCAAGTTAGGCCGCTCCAAATGAAACTTGATAATTTTGTCCGGTAATCCATTTAAAATTCCAAAAACGCGTTTGGCAAAAATAAAAAAGCTAAAAATTACATCAAATATTACCGTTTTTTGGTCTTATTTCATTATTATTATTTTTTTTTGAAAAAAATTTATTTTTTTTTTAATTTAAAAAAAAACGTATTAAAAACTGTATTTTGGCATGAATTTTTTCCTCTAAAAATATTTTTTCATGAAAATTGCTGTAGGTAATTTAAAAAAGCTTGTAATTTGAAAGCTTTTTTTGTAAAATTTATTTTTTTTCAATTTTAACTTAAATGTTTTAAAATCAGTTTTAAATAAACTAAAATTAATGCAAAAAACTGAAATCAGCAAAAATATTGATTAACGGTCAAAAGTTGTTTGAAGTTTGTCATTTGTATGAAAAAAAGTATTTCAATTTTTTTTTATTTTGCCCCTCCCTCCCATTTTTCAAAAACTATAAAATTTAAATTGGAGCGGCCTTAATGATTATACAAAAAAATTTAAAATTATTAAAATTAAATAAAAAAAAATATTTTGAATATGAAAAAAAAAATTTTTTTTTGAAGTTGTTATCTTTTGGAAACATAAAAAAAAAATAACTCAAGACTCTGCTACATATTTTAAATTGAAACTTGATTTTTTAAGGAAATTAATACAAAGTTAAACTAAGAAATTTATTATTAATAATTCAAATCACCCAAAATTCAAATAAGTGTACCAATAAGAGAATATTTATTCTCTAACAGGTCATATAAATATTCAGAAATCCATACATTTTTCAAAGAAAATTTGTAAAAAAAATATGGATTAAAAAATATTTTTGATCACTAAGCTATTTTGATCAAAAATTATTCAAAAATATGGAAATTTATTGAAAAAATATAAATTGATGAATATCTTTGAATTTTTTATATTTCAGACGATTTGAAATTTTTTTCCATTGAAAATAGTTTAAAAAAAACTCAAAATTTAAGATTTTAATTTAAATTCCATAGAAAATCGAGTTGCCCTATTAGAGAATATGCCCTAACTCAGAGTTGCCCTATGATAGAATTTTCACTGTATTTTAATTTTTAGAAATATTAATTTAAATACGTAATTTATCATGAAATTTAATTATAATTTTTGATTCATTTATTTATTATTTTTTTTATTCAATTAATTTAAAAAAAAACTTTTTCGATTGATTAATTAATAAGAAAAAAACATGAGATTCAAGCGGTTCCTTGAGCTGAATTATTGCGAAAATTAGTTGGCTAGATCCGAAATTCATTTTGTCCTTTAACCGTTTTAGTAGCTTGTACACAAATGAAATGTCTGTCTGTAATTTTAAGAAATCTGTACTGTTAGAATTAAGAAATAACCGACGATAATACACCAATGACTTTTTCACAACAAATAATGGATAAGAATGATGCAACTTGAATTGTCGAAAATAAATAACTAAATAACTTAATTTCATTCAAAATTATATTTTTTGGTAGAACGAGATCTACGGGTCCTTTAAATATTAATTGAATTAATTTTTTGTATTTTATTTAACTTTTTAATTAAATTGTAATAAATACTTGAAAACGTTATTTAACTTTTTTCTTGATTTACGAAAATAAATCAAACATCGTTAATTTTTTTTTCAAAACAAATACACAAAGAGAAAACATTAAAGAATTTTTTTCGTATTTTTTAATAAATTAAATTAAATTATTCATTTTACTTATTTACACGACTCTCTGTCAAACTTCTCTAAATTATGATTAACGCGCTACATTACTCCATGTTCCACCTAATTATTTTTTTTTTAATTTTGTTTTCGCAACTCCTTCTTTACTTGATGCTGCTTTTTGCCAGCAGTAGAGTTCATCACGAAAGTTCAGAGTTGTCACACAAATTAATTTTGTTGTTTTTTTTGTGCTGTGTGTCTTCTTATTATGGTTAACACGAGTAAAATGCAAGAGAGAAAAAAAAAACAGCGAGACAACATCGAGTGTCGGTCCCTTTTCAAACAAGGAGTCAAAGTTGTTTTCTAGCAAAAAAAAAATAAAACGTAACACAAAACCGCTATGCGAAACCTAAAACCTATTTTTGTCGACCTCAACCAAAAATAGGATTGAGAGACACTAATACCCTCGTTTTGATTGTTACATATTACTCTCGTTCCACGAGATACCTCGTCTCGTCAGACATCACAAGCTTACGAGTTTTTTTTTTGGTTTGCGGAATGATGGAGAAGCGAAAAAAAATTGTAATGAAATTCAGACTTGAACTGAGCAGAACTGCTTGACGCGTGAAATGGATGAAAAAATTGCGTGATTGTTAGGATGAAACGCAAAACACTTATGCAAAACGGATAAAAATAAACATTAGTACTTGTGGTGATGGCGAAAAAAAAAGGAAAATATAAAATGATATTGCCCCACATTTAAATATATAAGTTTTTATGCGTAACTTTCAACAACAAAAAAAAAATGATAAAAAAGTAAAGATTGTTTTTATAGGTCATTGCATTATTTTCTTTGTTTTGCCTCGAATTACTCAAAAAAAAAAAAAAAAAAACGGAAAAATTTTGCATGTTCCAGGCATGGAATTTAAATCGTTTTTGTTTTCATGCATTGGACACATGCCAGACAAGGATTTTTAATATAGTTTAGTCCGTTAAAGTGTGTCTTTAATAGCAGCAACGGAAATGTGAGAACTTTTGTCGTCATCGTTTTCGAGGAAATTGAATGAAAAAACAAACGAATTTCATCACGTGTGTTAGTGAGATAATTAAAAAAAAAATAGAAAATTAGTTTTTAACGTTTTTTTTTTAAAGAAAATAAAAAATAATCAAAGGCTCATAGGTGTTACGATATTTTTTAAAGAATATGATACGAAGAAATTTAATTTAATTTACAAAGTAGAATATTTATAGAAAAGCTCTGCTCATTACGACTTGTTATTATAATTTAATAGAATAATAAAACAACAATGCCTCAAAGAGAAATTTATAATTAGTGAGCACATTTAGTGTGTTATGATGCGAATCAACACAGAATGACTTTTAATGACAGGTTTTAGCATTTAATTATTGTGAAAATGTATACTCAAAATTTAGTCCTTATTAATTAATAATTTAAAATTAATTTCAAGAAACATATTTTTTTGTAATAATTAATAAATTATTTTTTAATAAAAAAAAATAATAAATATTTATTATTTTAATTTATCAATTTTTTTATTTCTTTATTTAATTTAGAAATTCAAATTTAATTTAATAAAATATAATATATTTTTTAAAAATGTAATTCAACAATTTTTTAAGTATATTTACGCTTTTTTAAAAAATAAATATTTATTTAATTTTATTATAAAACTATTATTTAAGTATTTTAACAATTTTAATAATTATTTAAAATTTATTTTATTTATTTCTAGATTTTTTTTTTGTTTTTTGCTTAATTACTAGAATTGTTTCAAAAAAATTTTAATGTTTTTTAAAAAAAAATTAATAATTTTGAGCTTTTATGAAAGTAATTAAAAGTTGAAATTCACTCAATTTTTTTTATTACTCAATATATTTATTGCAATATGTAATGCTAAAAATTATTTTAAATATTATTTTTTTATTAAGTTTTAACATATTTCAAAAATAAATTAATTAAAAAATAAATAAATAAAAATATTCACGAAATTTAAAAAATAAAGTATGAAATATTTTTTGTTAATTTTTCCGGCTTCAATATCTTTTAAATTAAAATAATTAAAAAGAAAATGTTTATATTAAAAAATATTAAATAAAAAATTAAAATTTTAAATTAAATAAAAATAATTAAATTTTTTTTTTATGAAAATTTGTCTTTTTTATCAAAACTTCACCCTCACCATTAAAAAAATAAACACTTCAAATTAAATTACTTTAAAAGCCATAAACAAAACTCATATTTTAGTTAGTACATAATTCATTATAATTTATTTATTTGTTTTATATTCGCGTCTCTGTTCATAGCAATTAACGAGAATTCTATCCACCGACAAATTAAAAAAAGAACAATAAATAAAAAAAAAGTTTTATGACTATATGCAAATATTAATTAACACAAATTCGGTGAAACTGAACAAAGCTCTTATTCTGGCATATGTTCTCATATGAAAATAAATATTTTCTCGCAAGTCAAATGAAATTACGAATATCTTTCTCTGAAAAGCATCGTCAAAGCATAACTTTTGTCTTTGTAGTGTTAATTTAGGAAGGTAATATAGTTGATGCATTCTTTCATTTCCTCCCAACATCAACATTGTTCGCATCTCATATTAGCAACAAGTTTTTTTCGTTTCGTGTGGCATCTTTTTTGTTTCATCTAAAGACGAAACATTTCTAGTTTCGCAAATTTTCTTGCAAAACTCTTTATTAACGTAGTGTTTCAGTGTATTAACAACATTAAACTACATTATCTTTTCAGTTTCACACCGAGCAAGAAGAGAGAGAGAAAAATAGCAGGAAATAGCATTGCGTTTATTTTATTAAATGAAGCACAAGAACGGATGATGATGATGATGAAGAAAGTGGAGAAAGACGAAAGTTTAATAAAATTTCACACGATATTTCAACTCGAGAGGAGTAGTTGTGTAGTGGAGCTGAAATTTTTGAAAGTCATCGTTAGAAGTTGAGTGAAGTAGTCTTTTCGACTTAAAAATCGGGTTTTTCACATATTGTACAAATTTTTTGTCCCAGTACGCATTTAAAAAAAATAACCCAGTGAACATTTAAAATTTTTATCCCGATACAAAATTTCAAAATTCGCACTTTTTATTTTTGCAATAAAATTTTTAAAATTAAATTTAATAAAATATCCAACAAAAATTAAAATTTTTGCCCAGTGTGTATTTTAAATTGTTTCTTAAGCATTTTTTTTAAATTACTTCCCAGTTAACATTTTAAAGTTTAGCAAAAAAAAAATAAACGTTTCTTTTTAAAGATTTTAGATTTTTTTCAAAGTTTTTTCTTTGCAAATTTTAGTCCCAATACACATTTTAAAATTCTTTCCCAGTGTACATTTTGAAAAATTCTGAAAAGTCTGCCCAATGAACATTTAATTCTTTTTTCTTTTAAAAAGTTTTTTTCTGCCCAATTTACATTTCAAGCTTTTTATCCTAACACGCATTTTAAAATTTTCTGCCTAGTGCATATTTAAAAATATTTTCCCAGTAGAAATTATGAAATTTCTTCCCAGTGTACATTTATTTTTTTTTAATTCCAAATGCACATTTTTAAATTGCTTCTCATTTAACTTTTTAGCCCAGATTTCAACCCAGTGTAAATTTAAATTTTTTAGCCCAATACAAATTTTGATATTTTTTCCCAGTGCGCATTCTGTTCGATGTCTTTCAATAATTTTGAATGCCAGACGTCATTTCTGACATAATACCGTATTTTTTCTTCGAAATGCGTTAGAAAAAAAGAGATACGGCATCACCTTATTTTGTATAATATACCTATAAAAGAGAGTTGATAAATTGTTAAAAGTTTGTGTGCCTTCTTTTTGTTTTGCTGCTGCTTACAGAGGAGAACTAGTACGGCAAGATATTCGTCGGAATTTAAGCGTGAATAAGTAAAAGAGCTGTTGAAATGCCTCCTCGGGCTGCATTTCCTCTCCCTAACTCTCTTTCTCTCTCTTTCTTGCTCTCACAACAAATAATCTAACAAAACTCCGCTGAACGAACAATGCACGAATGCTTTTTGTCTAAAGAACGCCGTAAATAGCACACACTTAAGCCCCTAAAACCCTCAAGTTATTTTTACGCTTTACTAGTCATCGTATTTGCATTTGTGCAGCGCATTGCTGAATTGCCAGTAACATGCAACGCAACTGCATTAAACCACTCACTTGATGTTATTATTTTTCGAGAAGCTGAGGGAAAGACGAAGACAAACATGATAAAAGACACAAAATATGACAAAGTTAGTTTTTCCAGGCAGTCACACAATGTGCCATGCTAATAATAACAATAATAATGACGACGTCGACGACGACGATGATGCTGCTGCTGATAATATTGCGGTGCATAATGTGTCTCTGACTTGGTGCAACGAACGAGCGGCATTGAAGGAGCCTGATGATGTATGATGCAATATTTTGTTGTTTTGAAGTGTCATCACGAAAAGTGTCATAATGAAATTATTATTATGCAAAAAAAGGGGGGGAGAGAGAGATTTTTATATACTTTGTGCACGTCATGAGGCATCAGGATTGGCTTATGGCACTTCTATTGAAAAGTTATCGTTGACGTGTGTGTCCGGATATAATTCATCTGCATTGTTCTCAGTCAAGTGTTTTTCATTTTTATCCTATCTCTCTTCGCTGCTCGTGTTTGCTCGCATCAGTCGACGGAGCTCGAGTCATTCACAGTCCACACAACAAATAATAACGTGAGGAATTTAGTTTGTTATGTTATGGTTATTGTGGAGGGAAACAATTTTTGTTTTAAAACAAGCTATGTTTGCCAAAAGGAAAACACGAACAACTTATTCGCATTTTTTTTAAATTAAAAAAAAAAATATTATTTTTTTTTCTTTGCATTTTTTTTCTATTTTCTCATTTTTTTTGTCTTTTTATTTTGAAAAAACCCTTTTATTTTTTTTACTAAAATTCAAATTTTCTTAAAAAAAATTAAAAAATAATTTTTTTTTCATTTTAATTATTATTTTTTAAATATTATTTTAAAATGTGTATTAAAAAAAAATAATATCTTGCTTTTCTATTTTTTCAATATTTTAATAAAATGCCAAAAATAAATAATTAAAAAAATTAATTAATTAATATATAAAAAAATAAATAGCCCTAAATTAATTAAAAATAAAAAAAATAACATAATTTATTATTGTAAAATATTCATGAATTAAAAAAAATTTATTAAAAATTTTCTAAATATTTATTTTTAAGTTATTTTTAATAAATTATTTTTAAGTTGATTTTTTATTTAAATTATTTTTTTTTTGTTTTTATATTTTATATCGATTTTTTTTATGTATAAAAACTATGAAAAATTTTATTTTAAATAATATTTAAATATTAAAATAAAATTAATTTTTATGTTTTTAATTTATTTTTTTAATGTTTTTTATTAAATTTAATTTTTTAAAATTTTTTTAATTTTTTTTGTTATCATTTTTTTCCATATTTAATTTATACATGTTTTTAAATAATTTTTTTTAAATAAATAAAATTATTTAATTTTAATTTTTTAAAAAAAAAATATAAAAATCTGAAAATTAAAATGAATAAAAAAACGAAATAAAAAATGGGGAAAAAATTAAATATTTTATTTACAAGTTTTTATTCGTGGTTTAATTTTTTTATTATTATTTTTTTTGTTCAAAGAAATTTTTCAAAAAATATTTTTAAACTACACGTAGAGTAAAAACTCGCATTTTTTTTCCTTCAAAAAAATTTCTAAAATGCAGCAAAAAAATTTTTTTATAAAAATGCAAAATACTGAACTCGAGTCTTTTTCTAAATGACAGGAAAAAAATTCTATTGTGACGAGTTGTTGTGGCGACAACATCACATAATAAAATAAACTCCGTACAACAAACAACTTTAAACCAAAAATATTTGTAGCCACTTTTCTATATTTTTCGCTCGCTCATTTCTAGTCACATTTCGCCTGGAATTGCATTCATTTCATAAACATATGTCCATTACCTCGCATGCCGTGCGCTCGCAAAGAGACACAACAATCATTTCTATTATTTGTGTAATTTTTTTCGCAGCGGCAGCATCGTTTCAGCTTTTCTTCGTTGTGCGTTCGTTATTTTTTTTTTCAGCACAAACCAGAGCACAAAAAAAATATTGAAATAAATTACAACATTTTGTCGTTGGAGCATTAAAAAAATTTAGATATACAACGTAAAATGCTCGCACAGACAAAAAAAAAATAAATGTGTCACGAACATAAACTGCATTTGAGCGGGATGCACCGCAGCAGCAGCAGCAAGAGAAACACACGGAGAGGACAATTGCCGTTCATATTATCAACAGCCCATAAACTTGTGCATCAGTGCATCCTCGCAAAAGTATTAAATTTATCTGTTCGAGTATCTGACCGAGGAAAAAATATGTGTGTGAGTTTTTTTTTCGAAAATATAACAGAGAACGAGAGAAGCGAAGGTGTTAGGGGTCAATAATTCAAGCAATTTTTTACGTGCAAACGAGACGACACACGGGATGAAAACAAAGTTATCATTGATTTAATAAATATTTTTTCCTGCACTTTCTATTTTTAACCGCATTTCGAGGAAAAAATACAGGTTTTTGACAACGGAATAAAATTTATTGAAATCACGAGGTTTATTAATTTTTAATAATTTTTTGGTTTATTTAAAATCTAAATAAACCACGTGGTTATCGACTTAACTTATTTTTTTTTTTATTTATTTTAAAAATTAAATTTATTTTTTTTAAATTAAAGATTTTTATAAAATAAATTAATTTATTTAAATTTTAATTTTTTTAATATTTATATTAATTTTTTGAAAATTAAATTAAATGGGTCACGTGGTTAAAAAATTAAAAACCACGTGGTTTAACAAATTTCAGACTCTAAAAGATTTGAAAATTTTCAGAAACCACGAGGTTATAAAATTTAAGAAAACCATTGGTTCAAAATTAAAAAAAACCACGTTGCTATTAAGCCTTAAATAGGTCACGTGGTTAAAACAAAAATTAATTAAACCATGTGGTTAAAAAATAATAAACCATAGGTCCCTTGAATAAAAATTTGATTTAATTTTATTTTTAAAATTAAATTTTATTTTTTTTAAATTGAATTTTATCAAATGAATAAATAAATTTTCATTTTTTTGTATGTAAATTTATTTTTAAAAATTAAATTAAACCACGTGGTTAAAAAATAATAAACCATAGGCCCCTAAAAATTTAAATTTAATTTAATTTAAATTTTAAATTTAATTTTATTTTTTATTTTTTTTTTTTTAATTAAATTTTATCAAATGAATAAATAAATTTTCATTTTTTTGTATGTAAATTATTTTTCAAAAATTAAATTGGTCACGTGGTTCAAAAATTAAGAACCACGTGTTTTAACAAATTTCAGACTCTAAAAGATTTGAAAATTTTCAGAAACCACGAAGTTATAAAATTAAAGAAAACCGTTGGTTTAAAATAAAAGAAATCACGTGGCTTCAAAAAATTAAATAGGTCACGTGGTTAAAAAAATCAAGAAAACCACGTGGTTAAAAATTTGAAATTAATCAAAATGCGATACCATCGTCGATTCTTCTCCAAACGACAACTTTATACAATTTTTGTTTCCAATGTTAGAGAAACTCTATGAAAAAACTGACCAAAGCGAAATAATTTTTATCAACCCCTTTTTCGTTTTCCGTTCCGAGCACGGTGAACAATGAACGAAATCAAACGCACGTGTGTCATTGCAACTGGAGCATCGTCAGTTAGACAGGTGACAAATCATTTCTATTTCATAATGGCTCTATTATTTCTCCGACTTTTTCACATGTGATGACGTTGGCGACGATGTCGATATTATATTAAACGTATAAATAAAAAGGAAGGCAATTCAATTATATTTCATGGTAGAAATATTTATATGAAAAGCGTAAGCGATATTTTTCACTCGCATTATTTTATTTTATTGACAGTTGCACGGTCACTGTGTCACTCGGTGATTTTAACAATTAAATGATTGCACAAATTTTTGTTGTGTGTGTCTGGGTGTTTTGGCGCGAGAGAAATTTATTGGCACATTGTTTGATATTGAATTGCACTGGAATGACATCTGTTTGATTGTTTTGATGTGAAATTTAAATTTTTTATATTTTTTAAAAATTATTTTGTCTGATATTAAAGAAATTTTTATTTTTGAAAATTCGAATAGTTTTGTAAGGTCTTTAATTTTTTCATTTTAAAAATTACGAAAAATTTAAAAAAATGAAAGGATTTTAAGTTTTGTGAATTTTTTGAAAAATTAAAAATGATGAGTTTTAAATTTCATAAAATAAATAAATTTTTATGAAATAATTTTATTTTAAATTAATTTTTTTTGTTTTAATTCATTATTAAATTATTAATTCAATTGAAAAATTTAAATTTATTTGAAATTATATAAATTTAATTTATTTTTTTATGAAATTATAGCAAAAAATTCTTAAAATTCAATATTTAATAAATTTTTTTAAAACTATGAGCAAATAAATATTTTTTTGGAATTTCTTAGGAACTTTTTATTTAATGAAGAGGAATTTTTATGTTAATAAATAATTAAATCGAAATATTCTTTATAACTCCATTAATCGTCTTGTCACGTGTCACTTATTTGCGTAAACAACGATTCTTTTAATTTCAATCAAAATTGTTTGTTTATTTATTTTTTTTATCACATGATTGACATTTTTTATTAACTATATTTTTCCGCGAATTCCTTTATTTGTCTTGCTTTGTAAAAAAATTTATGAAAAGTGACGGAAAAAAATAAATAAATATTTAATAATAAATAAAATAACGACTTGACAAAATATTATCAGGATCAAGAGTATTATTATTCGGAGAACTTTTTCATAATGTCACACAGTGAAAAAAAAAATTCAAATAACGATGAAATAAAAAAATCCCAAAGGAAATATTTCTATTCATTTTTTTTTCGTCGTTCGTTTGTTCTCTTAGAAACAGCGAACGAATGAAAGGAAATTTCAAGAGAAAATATTTTCTTCTAAATTTTTAATAAAGAAATTTTTGTGTAACACATTAGGTATGTTTATCAAAAAAAAAAAAAAAAAAATGTCAAAAAAGCGGCATCTCACATGACTGTTGCTGCCTGTTGCCCGCATTTGCTATTCATGAGCTTTATTTGAATACAAATAATACCCCGTAAGAGACAAAGGAAGTATCGACTTTAGTCAATGGAAATTATATCAAAATCTTAATATATAAATTTTTTATCGTTCCTAAAAATGTTCATGTTAAAATGGTTCGCAAGAATTTTTTCTGCCATTTATATACAAAATGAAGCAAAAAAAATCAAGAAGAAAAACAAAATTTTTGGTTACCCCCCATCGCGAATTAACGTTAACTTGCCTCCTTTCGGACAAATATTTGGTTAGCAACGCGCGCGCTGCATGACGGGGGGTGGTGAAAAATTTCATGGTGTCAACAAAAGGAAAAAGTGTTGCCTAAACTTGCATGCTGCGAGTATTATTGCCGTTAAAATATTTTTTGACTCAGTGGGACGATATAGATTTTCTTACAGCTCTAAAAAAATTATTTTTCACAAAATTATTTAAAAAAATTGTTTTTTTAAAAAAAAAAAAAAAAAAAATTATTAATTGCAACAAATATTTATTTTAAATAAAAAATACTTTGAAAATTATTTTTTTCAAGAAAAAAGGCTCAAATTTTATAAGAAATTATTCCAAATTTTTATATTCTTTAATAATTCTAATTTTCAAATATTAAATAAAAAATATTAAAAATAAAATAAATAAATAATTATTTTGAATAAATAAAAAAAATAAAAAATATTTTTAAAAAATATATATTCTTATGAAAAAAGCCCTACTAAATTTCCTGTAAAAAAATTGTCCAAATTTTTTTTTGTTATTTTTTTTAAATTTAATTTATGACTATTTTTTTTATGAATAAAAGCCATATAATAATTTTTCCATATTTTTATTTTTTAAATTAAATTTAAAATTTTTAAAAAACTAATTTTAATTTTAAATATTCAAATATAACTCAAAATACTCCATTTCATCCAACTGGGACAAAAAAAATCAAAAGTAAGTCAAATACTGGCCAAATATTTTCCTTTCGTCACTCAATTGCTTATTATTCTTGTTATTATTATTTTATCCTAATTGTCTGTCGAAACGTGTGCAAAAAAAAAAAAAAATCTCGCAAAAAACTCGCCTCCTCACGAAAAATAAGATAAATTCCAATAAATGATAATCTTATTATCGTGCTTTTTTTTCTTCCTTTTCATTGATATGTTCGTCGATTCTAATAATTTTTTTTCCTTCTCCTTGTAATAGTACTTAAGATAAGTAGTTTATTTATTTATTTTATTCTTTTTTGTCTTGGTCATCAGATTTTTGTTCGCACGAGACGCCTTAACAGCCACTTAGGACAACACACGAAAAAAAAAATGACAGCAACGCAGCATGTCAAGAGTTGAATAATGGAACGTGAGAAATTCGGATTTTGTGCGATGAAGATGATGATGATGTTGAAAATCAATGCGAATTACGTCCTTTTTTGATATAAATATTTCTCTTTTTTTTCTTTGTGACAATCGATAAAAGCTTTTTTCCTTTTGGAAAATTCGAATAAAAGTCAATGGATAAATATTTCGACTTTAAATTGATATTTTACGGAAAAGGAGACGCGTAACAGACAACATCAACAGATTATGTAACATGATCTAAAATCAATTTTCTGCCTTTCCTTGTCGTTCGTTCCATTTTTTTTTTTTTTTTTGAAAAAGATGCGAGGAAAAGTTGTATATTAAATTTAATAGATATGCAATATCCATAATAATAATGTAAATAATGTCGGTGATTCCTAAAAAAAAGTTCTTTACGAAGGAAAAGTAACGAAAGGAAAAAGGATGAAATTTCATAACAACTTACCGTCCGATAAAGCTGTTCGATGGAAGAGATTCGCATAAAATTCAATGTATCTGTAATGAAAAATATAAGGAAAAATTATGAGAAGTCGTTTAATGTTATTGGTATTTATTATGTGCTTGTTACGGCTAATGAGAACCGGCTGCAAAGTGTGCGTGTTTTCCCGGTATTACGAAAGGGATTCATTAAAGTGGGTTTCTCGAAGGATTTTTAATGAGGAACGAAGAAAATAGAGCAAGGGAAAAGTATTTTTCGAGAAGGAACTCGAGTTAATTTTGATACTCAAGAACATTCGTTAAATACTTCACGCTCATTCAGTGAAGTGGAAATGAAGAAATTAGGGCAGCTACATTGGAAATCAACGCGTTAAGGTATAATGATAGAGAATTGCAAATAAGTCCATTTGACTCTTATTTACCATAGAAACATTTGTTGCGAATCCAAAGTAAACAATAAGTAATGAAAAAAAAATATAAGGGCCTTGAATGGATTGTTTCATGCCCTCACAATGAAAAATCTAAAATATTACGATTTTGATTGTTTTTTTTTTGGCTTTTCTGAAGCAATAAAAGGTTTGCGAGCATATGGTCCTCGGCGAAAAATGATCTACTTGAGACAACAAACAATCTAAGTGAAATAAAATTTTGATTTTCGACTAAAAATTCCAAAGTTGCTTGAAAACCGCCAAAAATCGAAGTCGAGATTGAAATTTCTTGATAAAAATTTTTCACTAGAATTTTTCGTTATTTTGAGAAGATCATTTTTCGCCAAGAAATACATGTCCGTGAACCTTCCATTGCTTCAAAAAGGCCAAAAATATAGAGCTATAGAATTATTCTTTGAATTTGAACTTATATGTCGATTAAAAGCTCTGTTAAGAAAAAGTTGTTTTTTAGCTCAAGCGTCGAGATGGTCGAGACGGCTTAAAAACCTCAGAAAGGTTTATTTTATTTAGTCATTTTTCTCTTATAAATAGTTCTTAATTCTTACGGTTTCTCTTTCTAAATAAATTATATCCTCTTAGTCGCTAGTTTTTGACCCTCGCAGTACATAATATTTGACCTTGACTCAAAACATCTAAATTTTAAAGAGTCAATTAATTAATGTAGAGGCTTTCAAGTTTATTCGACTTACAGATGACCTTGACATAAAAATCTTAATTTGCCTCGTTATTTTGTCTTTTGCTCAATTTTCAGATCGAATCTAAATCATATCAGAGATATTAATGACTTAAATTAATAGTCAAAAGGGTTAAATCACTAGCTATTTCTTCTCTAAAATTTACATGTTCTTACGAAGTTACTAATTATAAAATATTTCTCTGTTCTATCGAACACTCTTATGTTGTGCAACTTTTCAATTTAAATTTAACTTCAAACATCGTCGTTTTTTTTAACAAGCTCCTTTTTTCGTGATACGCAAATTAAAAACTTTTTCTCTCCAATTATTGCAATTAGACTTAAAGTTCCGATCAGCACTTAAACTTTTTTTCTAAAGCTTGAAGTTCACACTAAAAACTTTGTTGCTAAGCAAACCAAACTTTCACTACATCGACTCAACGATAAAAGTGTCAATCATCTGTCATATGGTGATCACGGTCGAAAATTGTGGTTTCCTCCATCCGTCACAGGCGACACAAAAGAGCGTGTCACAACTCAACCCTTTCATCAAAACTGGAACTCATAAAATATTCATCAGCTGTCAAATTTATGCTAAAATTTCCTCTGAGGCTCGTGTTTTGTCACAAGTATGAAAAAAAAAGTATTGAAGAGACATTTGTCTCCATCATCACTTTGAAAATTGTCGTTGCTATTTCCCAGTTCATCAACGAGAGACAAATTAAAAACTTTCCTTAAGCTTATTAACGTAATTGAACCTTGTCGAAGCTTCTATGAAGTTTCACGAAGCCCAATGCCCCAATCTAATTGAACCAATCCTGTCTAAAGTTTTACACACTTGTGCAATTTTCGCAATCAATATTTTCCCCGTTGCTCCAATTAATTTCAGTCATATTATTTATCATTCGTGCAATTGTTACTCGAGCAGCAAAAGTAATCGCCAATTAAATGGTTTTTATGAATTCCTGATTTCCCCTGCCAATTATTTTAATTGATATATTTCATCACGTGTTGCAGCTTAGCTAGTCGGGTAAGTAAGAGAAACTAATTCAATAAAATAAAATTGAAAAGTTGTCGTACGAATAATGACGAATGATAGTAAAGCATTTTAAAAACCACGTGGTTTAATTTTTTTAAATTTTTCTAACCACGTGGTTTTATTAATTGTTTAGCCACGTGACTTAATAATTTCATATGAACTGGCTTTCTTAATTTTTTTAATCTGGAGGTTTTAAATTTTTTGACCACGTGGTTTTATAAATTTTACTAACCACGTGGTTTCTAAATGTTTATTAGTTTTTGTAACCACGTGGTTTCTTAAATTTTTTAAATCAAGTTAGTTATTTAATATTTTTACACCGCTTGATTTTTGAAAATTTTAAGAAAACGAGAATTTTTAATTTTTTAAACCACGTGGTTTTATTAATTTATTTAGTCACGTGACTTAATAATTTCCTATTAAATGATTTCCACAAAATTTTGAACAAATAAATTTGAAAATTTTTACCACGTGATTTTAAAAATTTTACTAACCACGTGGTCATTCAAGTTTTTGTAACCACGTGGTTTCTGATAATTTTTTAACTATGTAGGATATTTAATTTGTTGAGAAAATTTTGAATTTTTAAATTTTTTCCTTATTTCATAATTTCTTAAACCACGTGGTTTTTTTTAATTTCTCTTTTTTAATTTCTTTAATTTTCCAAATTAAAGGAATTTTACCCAATTTTTTTAACCGCATAATAACCAGATAATACCACATTTCATCTTCCAAATTCGTTAAACACGAAGGAAATTGAGTCGATTGTCATTTTAATTGCCCAGGGACATTTTATAAAACGATTAACTTCCATCGCGCTATCTCTCTCGCTCTCTTTGTGACAATAATAACGATATAATAAATTGATATGCGGTAGACGAGACCCATTTAAACTAGATCACTTTGATTGTCGCATAATTACAGGACATATAAGTCCATTAGTTAATTGCACGTTGGTCATGTTAAATATTGAATAAAATAGGTTAACGTTCGGTCGAGCGGTGTCGTATTTAAATTACCCGGATTATGTTACAACAACTACCGTTCTCTTTCTTTTTGCAAAACGGGCACTTTGAAAAGTTTATGCAGGAAAATAAATTTCCTTTAATTACACTTTGTACACAATTAATTATTAAACAACTCAATCAAAACTGCACGCGAACAGCCGTTTTAACGTCAATCTTCTTCGTTTACTTCGTCTTTGGTGGTCGTCATCGTTCAAAAAGTTGATCCGCGTTGTTCTTCCCTTGACAGTCCAGCATTTTTTTTTTATTATTTCTTTTCCCCTCGCGCTTTGTAACAGTTCTAAGAAATTTTCCATGCCAGCGGTAATAAAAGGTGTAGGACGACGACGACTAACTTTTTACTACCGTAGAACGATATTTACTTTGGTTTAATGCTTACTTTGTTGGTGTACATAATGAATGTTTTACACCAGATTCTTATCAATTAAATTGTTTATTACAAATCACAGCAGCGTGCTCACTCACAAAGTCTGGCATGCGGTAATGCATACCCTTTTGACTCAGAATGTGCGGGCATGGTATATGGGAAAAAGCAATTATATTTAAACCGTTAAATATGGGAATAGAACGCCGCACCGTTGCTGATCCCTTTTGTGCGGCGCGGAGGTTTTGGCATCATAACTTGCAAGAAATGTACCTTTTCACGATGAAATTGCTTTGTGTCGAAAAGGGGTGGTAAGGCGATTTTTATTCCTTTTCTTCCTTGTTTTTTATTTTAATTTTTATTTTTGCAGATAAGAGATGGATCCCGAGAGACGAGACGATAAGAAGGTCATTCTCCTTTAAAAACATTTTTTCTAATTAATTAGATAAAGAAAATGATCCTTGGACCACGCACCCCTTGGATGCTGGATGTGTTGTCTAAAACTTCGAAATTAAATTAATTCTAGTGAATAATTTATTCTTTACAGTTTCCATTTAACTCTTGTAAGCGAGTAAATTGTACAGTATACCCCATGAGGAAGAAGAAACATTTGCACAACAACTTTGGTAAGAAACTTTCAGGTAACGTCACACCATCCGAAGAAAAAAGATTGATTGATTACACTTCAATTACTTCAAAATCAAATAAATTACAGATAAATCTCGTTTGCGTTCGGTGTCAATCATCCCGAGATAAATGATTAAAAAGGGTGCAAACATACCGAGGAAACATCGTGCTCGGTATAAATATTTAAAGGAGTTTGTCTTTTTACAATACCGGTAAGAAGCAGTTGAATGTAATAAAAATAATGATGTAACATTAATTTGTGTACAATCAAAATATGTACAAATGGATGGGGATACAAGGTAAATGGAAAGGTGTGTCACCAATTCTTTGCTTTGCTAAAAGATTTGCAGTGGCGTAGATTTGTATAAAAAGGGGCAACATAATACGCGACTTACTGCTGATAAATAGTGACGCATCTACGTAAGGATAAATTAAGGTAGGTACAAATATTTTATTTTCTTTTTTAAATAAATTTTTAATTTTTTTAACATGTAGTATTATTTTAGGTATCTAACCAACACAAAAGCCTTTAACAAAAATCAATCTGAATTTTTTCTACAAACAACAACAAGTCAAGTCTGGTCCAATATAAATAAACTCTATGAGAAACCATATTCAAAACTCCAAAGGTTAAATAACTTTAATTAGTCTACTATGGTAATCTATATCGGCGGGTCTGACGTCATGGCCATATAATGAAAAAGTTCAATAATCAGTTCAATGAAACATTGAAATATGAAATATTTACAATAATCAAAAATATATGCAGATTTTATAAAAAGTCGCGATAGTACATTTAAAACAGTCCCAATCGTGCATTGTAAAATGCATTAATCCACGAACACTTGTTTCATTTAACCCAAAATATATGTAAACACACAGAGGTTAGAAAAAAAATTGGTTATAAGCAGACTGTAATTCTGTTTTATTGAAAATTTTAGATATTCAAAAATTTTCCCTCTTGTCTAAATTTAAAACATACTCAAATTAAAATCAAATTTAAATAGCAAAAAAGACTTTACTGCAACATTAATTTATCTATCATTTTATTTTTAATCTTTGGATTTGTAGGCAGTTGATTGACTAGCCTTGGTCAATCAGATGTCTACAATAGAATTTTTGTGTGACACCTTAAGTGTCGTTTGTGAGATTCTGTGATATTAGTTTTAGTTCTTGTTCTTCTCTTGTCTCGTTAAGTTCTAGTCAATAAAGTCTCGTTTTAAGTAATTTAAGTCTTTTAATCGTTCCCTCTGGGTAGCCTCCCCCCTTACAGATTAACTGATAAACATTTCTTTATTTTTTTTTAAATATTTTTATAAATATTAAATGAAATTTTCGTATTTATAAATCTTAAATAACTTTTCAAATTTTAATTTTTTTTTATTGTCATTAATTTTAATTAATTTAAGAATACCTTTATTAATTAAAAAAATGACAACATAGCTAATTCAAATAACCCCTAAATTCTATGTTTTTAACTACGCCACTGATCCACGCAATCAAATTAAAAATATGTAGACAGTCTATCTAAACACAAAAGAAAAACAAATTTATTTATTTATTAATTTAACGTCACAAATGTCTAAGGAACTCTTATCGCAGCAAGGTAACATAATTTAATTAAATTAATCGTTTTAATCTCTTTTATTTTCGTATTTTATATTTGTTCCCTCGTTTTGTGTGAAGAAGCCAACGAATAATTTATCAAATTTTAAAACGCAATTTTTCTCTTTGAGATTTAAGCATTTAATAATGAGCATTAATCTCTGCCTCGTTCAAATTCCTTGAATAACTGTTATTCACCTCAAAGATTTCTTATTAAATAATTATAAATAATTTGATCCAAAAATTAAATGAAAATTGGATTTGCACAAGCGACGACTTCTGGGAATCCAATCAGAATAATTGATGAATATTTAATATTTTTCCGGCAATTTCTGGAAAATCCTTTTTTGTGTGTAATATTTCTCATGATTAAGAATATTTCAATGAATTTTTCATGTAATTTTTTTTTTGCGATAATAAACATTTATGAATGCAATTTGCAAAAAAGTGACTGTATGCAAAAAAAAAACAATGAAAGCTGGCATTATGCTCATCAGTAAAATAAATAAATATTAAATGTTGTAATAAAGCACCTTTTTTCCTGTCAAAAAAAAATATTCATTCATTATGAATTTCTCTTAATTCTCATTGTTATGATTTTTTTTATTGCACTTGATGCGTCTCGGAAATTGTATTTATTTATTTTTATTTTTTCGTTTGAACTACAGATTGTCAATTTTTATTTATTTTTGTAAAAATTTTAACTTACACACACAGACGGGGTCATTCAATTTTTATTATGGGGAAAATTTTGTAGAACACGCGCATACAGTAGTTTCAGTAAATGGTTATTAAAAGGGACTTAATGTACTTTTTTACAAATTTTTTTTATGGCGAAACAGGACGTGACCGAGTAAGTTGCGTCGGGAAATTGTGATATGGTGTACTTATGAAAAAAAAAGTCTATGATCGCCAGGGAATTTTTTTCGTTGAATTTTATTCCTCGTGCGCTGCGCTGAGTTCCTGAATTAAAATTTTATTACGAAGTCATTACGGGATGAAAAGTTGTTTGGGGAAATGTACGGATAAAATGTGTCAATTGTGAGAAATTGGAGTAACTGTCGGTAACGGAAGTAGAAAATTATTAAAAGAGGAAATCTCTTCCTTTTTTATTTTTTGGTGTTCTTGATTTGAAAAAATAATGATAAGAGACAATTAAAAACTTTGAAATTTATCAAAATTCTAAAATATTTTTTACGTTTTTTTAAAAATAAAATTAAAATTAATAAAAATTAATATAAAAAATTTAAAAAAAATAAATAAAATTAAAAAAATGAAAATAATAAATTTATTTCTTTAATTTGCTTAAATCTTCACGAAAAAATATTTACAGACCTAACATTTATTTTTTGATAAATTAAAATTTAAAGGAATTTTTTAATGAGAGCAATGCTCCGAAGAATTAAAATTTGCAAGTGAATTCCAAAAAAACAATAAACAAAAAAAATTCAATTAGAATAACTCTAACTTTGCCATGTAATGCCGAGTGAATATTAATTTTCTATTAATTTCACCACATTTTCATCCCTTTTTAATGCTAATTATTAATTCAACGAACTCTGAGACGTCTGAAAAGTTTTAAGGAGCTTTAAGAAAAGTTTGAACGTCAAGCATTCATGAGGAATCCTTTATGAGATTTACTCTTGAACGCAAGTGACGTCTCAGAATTCTATCTTATGATGCATTGAAGACAGAACTTAAACTAAAAATATAATTTCTTCATAATTTTTTTTCTTTAAAACCCAAAGGTTTCCATAATTTGCCATACAAAGAGAATGCATAATGAAAACTTTTTTTCTATACGAAGAGAGACATGTTTTACAATGTACTTCTATATTTTTTCTCTACCTTCACCTCCTTTACAAACTAATTAATATGTTAAACTTAACTAGTAGAGCAACTCCCGAGAACAAGGAAAAATTTTTCCTCGTATTATATTAAGATAAATCTGGACTCTGGTTGAAAAGTTGGCATTTTCTCTTGAATATTTTTTTTTCTGTATGACGAGCAAAGTACATAGACTCGTAGCGAAAACGAATGAACAAGACAATTTATTTATTTTTTTTTTGTATCTAGTCCAAAGTTTCACAGAAAGACAGAAAGATAACGAAAAAAACATGATCTTAATTAACTGCACATGAGGATGAGTTTGTTCATGAAATGTTATAAAAAAAAATATTTAATTTTAAAAAGACGTATATTAATAAGAGAAGAAGGTTTGGAGAAAAAAAGCATGAGCGCTCCCTTTCGTGTCTGGTTGCTAGACCGCAAAAATGTCAAAAAATAAATGAGAAAAATATCATATTTTATGCTTCAACTGTAATTACTCTGAAACACTTGAAATGTCTGTTGCGTCCTTTTTTGTTGTTAAAAATAAAATAAAAAAAGGTAGGAATAGTCTCGGTATTTTTTTACTTTATAAATAGCTCTTAAATATATTTTGCGTGGATTTTCGAAAATATATTAAAATTGTTTGCGTTTTTCGAAAGCCGTTATTTTAGTGAATTTTCAAGGTTACTAGTTTCTAAGGATTCTGGAATTTTTGTGTTATATAAAATTTATAAAAAAAAATTACTCCATAGTTCCAAACTTACTTCACGAATTTCGTTAAATTGTTTTTCTTGAGTTTCAAAATTTTTTAATTTTGTAAAATTTTTAAATTTTATTTTTTTTAAATGTGCGAAAAAACTTGAGTAAAACTGACAAAAATTAAAATTTTGTAAATTTAGTTAAATACCTATATATTTTTTTTTTTGAAAATAAATTCCAATATTTAAAATGAAATTCAGTTGGAAGTTTTAATTAAAAATAAATTAGAAAATAAAATTAAAATTACATTAATTTTAAAACTTATAAAAAATTATTTTTTTCTTGGAAACAAAATTTATTTTTGAAATTAAAAAAATACTGAAGAACAAAAATAATGAGTTCGTAAGTATTTTTTAATAATTAATTTTTTAAATCATTTATAAAAAAATAAATTAATTTATAAAAACTTAATTAAATTTAAATTTTTTTAATATAAAATTAATAAAATTTAATTTTTTTTTATAAAAAATTAATTAAATTTTGAATTTTCTTTTATAAAAAATTAATTTAATTTAAAATTTAATTTAAAAAAATTAATTAAATTTAAAATTTATTTATAAAAAATTAATTTAATTTAAAATCAATTTATAAAAAAATAATTAAATTTTAAATTTTTTTTATAAAAAAATTAATTTAAATTAATCAATTTATAAAAAAACAAATTAATCGACCGTTTAAAAATAGCAAGAATACTTTTAAAAAGACCTGAAGCGCATTTTCTTACAAATTCAAATAATAATTTTTCTACGAAATGCGGTGAAAAATCCAATTTTTGTTTTGCTTAGCAAGTCTGTCAGACAAAACAAAATGAATTCGTTTAACAAAACAGAAAGAAAAAAGTCTGTATGTTAATGTTTTTCCATCTTTCCTCCATATAATAATAAAAACGATTGCCTCGAAGAGACAGACTTTATCTAATTCCGCTCATAAATCATCATTTAGTCTAGATATCAATCAGTCAATGACCACGACCGACAAAAGCGAGTGAACAAGCGACATCGACTAATGTTGTTTACGTCTCAGAGTTGAATCCAAACAAAGTTCAATATATTTTGTATTATCTCCTAATTTCATCGCACTCAGTTCAAGGTTATTCGAGCAAAATTTATTTGATAAAACTATCAAAATAATCCGGAGATTTGTGTCGTTGTTGTTGTCCTTTGCTTCGGAGACACAAAAAAAAATAATAAAGCAATTGAAAAAGGGATGATAATAGGTCATCTAGAAAAATAAATATATTTATATGTTGAGTCATCTCTTATGATGATGATGATTCTCTGACGATGATAACCGTAATAAATTCCGTAAGAAAACAACAAAAATGCTTCCTTCTAGAGGCGCAAATCGTATTTCTTTTTTTTCTTTAGATTATTTAACTTTTCGTTTTTTTCCTCTTTTTTGTTGTTTTCTGACTTTAGATTTCTAGCAACACTTGTTTTTGTTGTTGTTGCGCTCGTTCACGACGGATAAGACGGCTGATATATTGTTATTATGACTATTTTTCGTTGTCAAGATCAATTTATCTCATTAGTGACGGGCTTTGTGTCAGCAATGAAAACGACGATGACGACGACGACGACGTGCCAAGCAGCAAGCATGGTGTTAATAATATTTTTATTTATTTTGACATCGTTGATTCTGTTTTCCTCGAATTATGAGAGACTTTTGACAATAATTTCTGCTCCTCTTCTTCTGCAGTAAACTTGTGAAATTTGACGCAACTCTTTTCTTTTATTTTTTTGTCGTGAAACATTTATAAAAGAAGTGAGAATAAACAAGAACAGACTTCAGGACTGATTATTGTCGAGTTGCGAGGCAAGTGCAAAAAAAAAGTGAAAAGGAAACGGAAAAAAATGGAGGGAAAAGAAATAACGGAAAATAAATGAATGAAACAAAAGAGGAACACCAAAAAAATAAACTTTTTTCATTAAAAAGGAACGAAAAAAAAACAAATAGTGACATAGCTTCCTTTTTCGAGTGTTTCTTCAGAAAAATATTGAAAATTTTAGAAAATTGTCTGTCCGGATTTTTTTTTTGTAAAAAAAATAATTTTCATTTTTATAAAAGCAATAAAAATTAAAATAATTAAATTAAATAATAAAAAAATAAATAATAAAAATTAAAATAAAAATTCATATACCTAATTATGAAATTTTGCTTGTGAGATTTTCATTTCTCGAAATAAAAATTTTCAAAAAAAAATTTCCATAAAAAAATTATTTTTTAACGATTTTTTTTACAACTTCTTGGAATAAATTTTTCTAAAATATTTTTTTGTAATTTATGAAAATTTGAACTGAATCAAAATAATAAAAAAAATAATTAAAAACAATCTAAAATATAAAATAAAAAATTTATAAAAAATTCGAGCGAATTTTCTGAAAAAAAACCATAAAAAAATAAAACTATTAATTTAAATTAAAAAAAAATAAAAATTTTTAAACCGAATTTGATCGAAAATTTTTAAAAAAAATCTTTAAAAAGAATTTTATAAAAATTAATTGAATAAACTTAATTAAAAATATTTATTGAATATTTAATCACAATAATTTAGTAAAAATAATATTATTTTGATTCCTGTAGGTTTTGTGGACTAGATATAGAGAGTGCGGAACACATCCTATGCGATTGTGTTAGATTTCAAAATTTGAGATGGGATCTTTTGGAAAACTAATTTTATTTCAAATAAATTAATTAAATTAGTTTATTAAATTTTTTAAAGTTAATAAAATGAAAAACTCTCACTTATTGAAAAATGATCGGGAAAAAGTTGATAGGGGCCCGCGGTGGTGCCTTTAAAAAATAATATTAATTTAAAAAAGTTTATGAACTAGGTATTGTTTAAAAAATTTAGATTAATTTTATGTTAAATTAATTTAATTTAAAAAATTATTGGAAAATGTGTGAAAAAAATTGATAAATTAAAAATATTCATTTAAATAAGTAAAATAGTTTGATTTAAATAAAATAAATTATAATAATTTTTTTTAATTTTTTATTTTTAAATAATTATTTTTAATTATTTAAATACATTTTTAATACCTAATTTAACAAAAAATTCTTTAAAAAAAATTATTTCTCAAAAAAAAGCGATTTGGTCCCCAATTTCTACAATTTTTAATTATTTTTTCTCCATTTACTTTCGTTTATATCCAAGCTCCTTCCTTTAGTTCACTCTTTCCTTTTCTTCTCCGCTCCGCTCTGTTTTGTTTCCATTTTCTATTCAATTTTAGCAATGTAGCCTTTATTTTTTTGTGTGTGTCTGAATCTGTTTCTTTTTCCTTTCCTCACTCACTTTTTTTTGCGCTTTACAAAAAATAAAACAGGCTCTCCATTAACTTGATGAATTTGAAGATGCGATGTTAAAAATCTACTAATTATCCCACTTTCCTTCGTTTTCATGCGGATCTCATTGACGAATTAGTAACAGTGGTTTTCAAACCTTTTCTCACGCACAAACACAGAAAAAAAATTTGTTTTTCTTTCATTTCATTTCGTTTCATTTCATTTGATGATGAAAAAGAGGAAAAAAACGGTTACTACATTTTATTTTATCTAATTTTTATATTCATACAGACTGTTAATAGGATTTTTTGTGTGTTCTTTTATGTAGTGTCGAATGAACTGAACATGGATTCAAAGCTCAAGGGGATTTGTTTATTCAACACCCTTTCACATTTTTCATGTTTTCAGTAGTTTTGTGTGTGGGAGTTGGAGTCGACAGACAATTCTATGTCTCTTTTTCCTGTGATGACCAGCTGAGATGAAATTTTGTCTAGGAAATTTCCCAAAAAAAATGCGAGTTCAAGGCAAAAGCGCTTTGTATCATCTCTCGGAATGAGCAACGAACACTCTCCGTTATTTATGTTGGTTCTCTGTGAATAATAATGTTAATTTAGCACCATTGAGAGTCATCAACTTTATTTACCAAAGCAAGAGAAGAGCTTATACAATGCAAATGTACGCACGATGGCATAAAGAAGTGCAAAAATATTTCATGTTGTTGTTGTTTTTTTTTCGGTACATTATTATGATACGAAAAAAGTGGGATTTTGTGCTTGTTCGGAGACGTGAACGAATGATAAGTGTCTGACCGAGATTATTTTCCTCGTCCGAGCATTTAATTATCCGTAATTTTTTATCTGTAGTCCGTCGTGTCATGTTAAGGAACGGACAAAAATTTGTGGAATTTCCCATGTGGAGTTCGTATTAATTTTACTGGCATTTTGTTCATCAGCTTGTCCTTTTTCGCTGAGAAAAAAAATTTTTTTTTTTAAATTTAGATTTAATTTTTCAAATATTTTGTGATTTAAGAAGTTTTTTTTTTTTTATTTTATTAAAAAAAAATTTAAAATTGAAAAAAATTATTTAAAAAAAATCACAATTAAATTTGAATACAAATTTTTGAAAAAAGGTTAAAAAATAGGACCAAAAAAGAAAAATGTTTAATTTAATCAGAAAAAAATGAACATTAAATTAAAAATATCGAGTTCGGAGTATAGTGTAAAAACGTTCACTTTTCTTTTAAATCGTCGAGAAGCTTACATTTAATTATTAATTTAAATTTAGTCCGTCGTTAGGAACGGACAAAAATTTTGGAATATTTAATTTACAAAATTCGTATTCATTTTTACTAAAAATTTGAAAATTCATGAAATATTCGAATTTTTAACTGATTTTAAAAAAATATTTTTTGTTTTTAATTTAGATTTAATTTTTCAAATATTTTGTTGAGTTGTAGTTTTTTATATTTTATTTTTTTTATAACATTTTTTAACAAAAAAATAGTAAAAAAAATAATTAAAAAATAAATTAAATTAAAAATATCTCATAATTAAAAATTAAATCTCTTATTAAATTCGTTTAAATAGATTTTTTAATTATAATTTTAATTAAAATTTAATTTTATTAAAAATTCAACAATTTATTTTTTAAAATAAATTTGTACGATTTTTATACAAAAATGCAAAAAATGTTTTTAAAATTATTTTTTTTTTAATTTTAATTATTTTTTTATAATATTTTTAATTTTTTTTCATTATATTTCTTTAATTATCTTTCTTTTTTTTTTATAAATTGGAGGAAAGAAAAACGTGAAAATATTAAATTTACTTGGAAAATTTTACGTTTATTTATTTATTGAAACATTATTTTTCTCGATATTTTTTAAATAATTAATTTAATTTAATTTTTTTTTTATTTTAATTTTTTTCCTTAGTACAGAAATAATTTTTATTAATTAATTATAAATATTTTTTGTAAATTTAATTTTTGAGAAATCTGACCGATTTCGAATAATTAAGAATTATAAAATTCACACAAAAATTTTAATAAATTCTTATATAATTCAGCATTATCGATGAAAAATTGCTGGAATTCATTAACATGTTTTTTAAAAGCAAAAAAAACCGTTAAATTAATGAATTAAATCCCAATTTCACGGCAAAGTAGTAATTTATCTGTAATTTAATATCCGACCGTATAAAATTCCATAAAAGTCACTTAATGTCGCAAAATTTCGTGGAAGTGCCCATTATCCGTATCTCGCATCGGCGTAAATCAACGAAAATCTTCATTAATCTAATTTGGCAATTAAAACAGGACCTGAAAACATAAAAAACACTCCCATTCGTTGTTTCCACGAACAACACAAAAAAAAATAAATAAATTGTTTCCCTAAAGACAAGAAAAACGGAGGAAGAGAAAGTGCGTGTTTTTCTCGATAACAAGCAATAACAAGAGGAAATAAAAGACGATCAAATAATTACAAATCAATTAAAAGTTTCTTGTTAATTACTTAAAATTGATGTGACACTTTACCAAAGTTTTATTGTTCCTCGTTCCTTCTCTCTTTCTCTGCGTTGTTCCGTGTTGTGTAAAATTGTTACTTTTTCCAAGATTTCTCGGAAAATCTCTCAAATTTGCATAACAACATTCATCCAGTTAACAACTAACAGAGTGATTGTGCATTTGTGTACATAGAATTTTTTTTCATGTTTATCAAAAAGAGAAAAGGAACGAGAGAAGGAAACGTGTCAGAGGATAAATGATCTGGCTTTGGGGCGTATTTGCCATGGACAAATAGACACCTCGTACCGAGCATTTATTTCTAAGGCCTCTCGGTTATTCGCAACAATTTTTTTTCTGTTGTTTTTATTTTCTTTTGTAATTTACAAAGTAGGTTCAGTTGCTACAACGACATTGTTTCTCAGAATAATTGAAGAAAAAAAAAGTAAATTTTTTCATTATTTAATTTATTTATTAGGTAGACGATGACGACGATAAAGGAAGCTAATAAATATATTGAGATAAAGAAAAAGCGAACTAACTCCCAAAACATTGTTTATGATCCAATTATTTACTTGCCAACAATTCAAAGACACAATTGTTCATACACGCCCTCGGTACATGCCTCGACGTCGTATTGTTTTGTAAGTAAAAAACACAACAAAATAAATTATTTGTAACCTAATTTCAATTTCACAAGTCTGTGTTTTTCAAACTCCTTGTGTCTACATATGTTAAGGGAACAAGTATTGTTTTGTATTTTATTATTTTTGTTTTAAAGCAAAGAAAAAACGAAGCTCTATCACTTTTTGGGAGACTTTTGTACAAAAATGAATAGAAAATGTAGAGCAAGTTCTTGCTGGGAATCTAATATAATGAAATTGTGTGTTGAAAAGTATGGATTTCGGATTTTCATTTAAATTGCATGGGAGGCGGAAAAAGGCTAAAGTCTGTGTTAATTTTGAAAGTAAAATGAATTTGCATCGTAACTTTGTTTCATGTACCAAAAATGCACCGAGAAGGAAGTTGACAAGAAATGGCAAATAGATGTTTGGGATTTTTTTTAGTAAAATAATTTGGGAAACTTTTTTAAATTTTACCTTGAAAATTGACGTATAAAGAACCATATTAAAAGTGCCTATAAATACTGAGTTCAGTTTTTTTAGACTACTTTAAAAATAACTAACATGTCAAAATTTTCATCCGAAAACGTGTGATGTTTGATTTTTTCGTAATTTTAACTCGATAATTTGAGTTAAATTTTGAGAATTTGCATCATTTAAAATTTTCAAGTCTTAAAACTACACAATTTTATAATTCTTGGTTTCAATTAAATCAATTATTGTTTCAAGGTTAAGATTAAAAAATTTTATTTTGTCTTTCAAAAAAAGTCTAGTTATAGCTAAAACTTAACATAATTTAACTTTTTTTTTAAATGATATAATAAAAAATTAATTCAGAAAACACAAACAAAAAATTAATAAAAAATAAAAATTTATTCATCATATGTGATCATATGTAATTGATTCACATGTGTATTAATTTGATCAGTATTTTATTTAATTAAACTTTTAAAAAATTGTTTTCAAAACAAAAATGTATTTAGACGTAAATTTGCAATAATTCAGTTCATATCAAGCAAATCACATATGTTAATGTGTGTGACGCACATATGACATATTCACATATAAAAATTTTTCAATTTTCTTAAAGGTATATATCTAAATAAACTGTGTAAAAAATTTGAGATCGATTGGTCTACTGGTTCGAAAGTTATTCCAATTTGATCAAAAATTACCGTTTTCGCTCTACTGTGCGTCGTATTGTTTTGTAAGTAAAAAACACAACAAAATAAATTATTTGTAACCTAATTTCAATTTCACAAGTCTGTGTTTTTCTGTGTTACTCCTTGTGTCTACATATGTTAAGGGAACAAGTATTGTTTTGTATTTTATTATTTTTGTTTTAAAGCAAAGAAAAAACGAAGCTCTATCACTTTTTGGGAGACTTTTGTACAAAAATGGATAGAAAATGTAGAGCAAGTTCTTACATAATTGCTGGGAATCTAATATAATGAAATTGTGTGTTGAAAAGTATGGATTTCGGATTTTCATGTAAATTGCATGGGAGGCGGAAAAAGGCTAAAGTCTGTGTTAATTTTGAAAGTAAAATGAATTTGCATCGTAACTTTGTTTCATGTACCAAAAATGCACTGAGAAGGAAGTTGACAAGAAATGGCAAATGGATGTTTGGGATTTTTTCAGTGGATTTGGAGGTTTTTAAATACCTCTTTGAAATACCCAACCATAGTGCCTATAAATACTGAATTCTTCTTCTTTGCTTCATTAAAATTTTTTGTCTTGGTTTCAATTAATCAGTTACTGTTCCAAGGTTAGCATTATTTTGACTCTGAAAGGACCTCAGTTGTTGCCTCGGCTCTTATCGCTGTTCATCTTCTTTAAGCCCACACAATCACGGTCGAAAATGCTCTAGATCAACTAAAAGCCTTGCTTAAAAGTAAAAGACAATTAATATTGGTATGGTAAGTATCTCATAGTTAGACAATGAATAGGAAATTAATTAAGTTTTGGGCATCTTTTGTTCAGTTTTAGGATAAAGCTCTTCTTAATTGTTTGTACAAAATTCTAGTTTGTGAGTCAATTGACTTTCATAAAACAGAAGACTCGAAAATTTGTAAGACAACTATTTTGACAACCGTTTTAGGCTTTAAATTTAAACGTCATAAACAATAAAATATACTCATCAATACAAATAACTTGGTACCTATAGACGATCAGCTGAAACATACAAATAAGGTTTTTGTCTATCTTATGTACCAATCACTTGAGACAGCTTAGTATTAATGTTTCTCTCAAAAGAGAATGAAATAATTTTTCTCTATTCTCTTTATATTAACTCGACTAATATATGCTTTAATTTGAAATTAAAATCGCATATTTTTTTAAAAGAGACATGTTTGTATTGACCAAGTATTTTTTATCTTATCTTTCAAACACGTTTCTCATCAAAGTTTCTCTCTCAGAGAGTATAACTCCTATCTATCAATTTTTAATGAATTTGCGAAATGTCTTTTAGTGCATTTAAAATCGCGATTAACTTAAGATCTCTTGAAATTTAGCTTGGAAAAAAAATACAAATTCAAAGTAATGACAGCGAAACAATTACATAACTGAATTAAGTCATAAATATATATAAGCGACCAAAAAATATCAATACTGGAAACATATAAACTTTTTTATGAATCATCAACTAAAAAAAAACTTGTGAAAAATGAAGCTATCAAAAAGTTCTCCAAATACTTTGACACTAAAGAGAGGATTTCGTATTTGTGAAACTGACGAAATAGTACAAAAAGTAATTCACGATCAAATCAAATATAAAACTCTTATCGTTGACGGACTTGGAATCGCATTCGATGAATCAACGAAAGACAAAAATATCTTCAAAACATTTTGGTCTAAGCTTAACGAATCAGTAACAACTTTAATATTAGCTGAACCGCCAGAAGAAGATAAAACTCGTCATGATTGCGAACTTAATATTGCAGAAGTACTTACAAACATTCGAACTCTTCAAGTTGAATCACTTTATCTTGATTTGTCAAGATTTTTTGACAACAACAAAAAACTGGAAACTGTCTTACTTTTGGACAAAGAAAGAGCTGACCCAGAACCAAACAAAGCGAATGTTGATCTTCACTTTTTTCCAGTACTTCGCCATTGTAGATCACTTAAAACACTCGTGACTCGATGTTACTTTCCACTTGAAGCTAATTTTATTAACGAATGGTTCGCAGAGTTGAACTTTAATTACCTGAATATGGATGAAGTTGTTTTTGATGTTGAAAAGTTGCCATTCCTTAATGATTGGGAACATTTTCGTTGGATTGTTACCGAAATGAAACTCAATTTTGATTTGGAGCTCTTTAAGGTTCTCGTTGAACCAGTAAAGGTTGAATTAGATAAGCTAGACGATCAAGAAAATTGCATAAATGATCATGAAGTCTATAAGAGCAATTCTGTCAAAGTATTAAAAGGTTCATGGAAAAGACAACTTACTTGTTTAAACTATCTGAAAAGTTGTCTTCAAAGTTTCCCATCACTTGAATCGCTGAATTTGAGATTTCACAACATTGATGATCAGAAATTCATTGATTTGATCTTTACTCACTTAAAAAAGTTGAAGAAACTTAAACATCAATTCTACTCAAGTGATATAAATTGGCCGATATTTCCGCAAATCGAAAGTTTACAAGCCAACTTTGAAGTTTCAACGAATAAGAGTTTCCAGAGGTTCCTGTTTTCATTTCCAAATGTCATTGATTTGAGTATCAAGATACGTGAAGGAATCATGTGTGACACAAGCGTTAAAATGATTGCCGAAACAAATCCATTGTTGACAAATTTTCATGTGGATTGCCACGAAAGTGAGTTAACCAATGTTGGTTTAGAAATCATCAAAAACACATTTCACCAATTAAAATCTTTGCATGTCAGATGTACATTGAATAAGGATGACATTTTCAAAATTTTTAACGAATTAGATCAATTAGAAACAGTAATTGCTGGATACCGAACATTCACAAGGAACGACTTTGAAAAATCTGTGAAGAACAGTGAAGAGGTTCTCGTAAAAAGTTTTTCAACTTTAAACTTAAATCATATCCAAATGATGCCATACGAAATATTGGAACGAATCTTCATGTTTTTAACAAAAAATGATCAGCTAACATGCCGACAAGTATGCAAAAAGTGGTTCGACATAATTTCATCAAGTAACAAAATCGATCGAACATTAGACTTCAGAGATGGCTATTTGTCAGTTCAAACAAATCCTGTCATGATTCTGATGACGTCAAAGTTTCAATATAACCGAATCCTGTTAGATAAATACACCACAATTTCTGTAGATCAAGACTTGAGTGCATTTTGGAAGAACATTGGAGCTAACATTGAAGAGCTGTCCTTAGGCTTCAACAGTTTAAGGTTAACTGACGCCATGAAAAGTGGTTTGCGTGATTTACCAAAACTAAAACATCTGAAAAATTTTGTCCGATATTCAAATTTTTTGGAATTTTTAACGAAAATTTCTTGTGAATGGCTTGTTATAACAAAAAGCATCACAATACTCACGATAGCCTTTAGCTTAACAGGCTCTTTTCTTGTAGAAGATTTAAATTTTTCATCAGTTCAAAAAATGTCAAATGTTGAAGATCTTAGAGTGCATTTCTATGGCAGTTCCAGCAGTTTTTCCTTTGATTGGTTGGAAGTTTTCCCAAACCTGACCAAACTTGCAATTTTTACCTTCAATGAGAACGAAGCTTCTTTACAAAACTTGTATGAGGAAAAGTTAAGTTTTGACAAAATCACACATTTATTGATTGCAACTTACAAGAAATGGCCTTCGCTCAATTATGAGTTTATTCGTAGAAAATTTAAGAAATTAAAGTCACTCGCAATTTGTGTGGCAACTAATAACAAAATAGAGACGATTCATTTTCGACAAGTGAAGGGACTTGTAAACGAGATATTTGATAAAGTAAAGTCTCTGGAAGAAGTTTATGCAGTGACTTTTAATTATGTCATATCAGCAAGTCATGAAAGTGCGATATTGCAAAGGAAAATATTTTTTCGATCGGGAGAAGAAGTTAGTGAGCCCCATCGAATATTTGACAATATTTGCAGAGATTTTTGTAAGCCTATATAATTTTACGGATGCTGACCTAACAACCATAACCTGTCCTTGGATCGGGTTTAAGACAAGTTTTGATGTTCAAAGCTCTTAGATAATTCTAGATGTTATCAATGCATCTAGCTTTAACTTGTGATTTTTGACATCTTGGCGATCATGAAGATCTTTTTAGATGAGTTTTGCTGAATGTCGATCAGGACCTTTTTAGATTTGTATTGCTGAAGTTCGATCAGGGTCCCTTTGAATGATATTACTGAATCATCTTAATCTATTGACTTAAACAGAAGCCACTAATTTATATTAATTCATGCTAAGTAAAGCTGTGATATTCGTGCTTAAGCAGTTGTTAGTGTGTCCAATAACGGTCCTGGAAAAACAGAAGCCAAAAACTGGGGAAATTTTATATTAAAAATTAAAATTTGTAGAATTACTTAAAAAGTATAAAAGCTGTGATATTAGTAAATATAATAAGTAGTTGTTAGTGTGTCCAATAATGAATTTAATGTCGTCAAATAAGAAAAAATCTACTATTAATTAATTTCTATATATAAGATGTTATGATCAGTTAGTAATCAAGTCCCTTTAATTAATGTCATTTATTGTATAAATTTAAGTCCTGGTTGAATAAACTATTGTATTGTATTACTATGCTAAGTAAAGAACTGCTCTGAGGCCCTTGTTCATCATTCATCGTTTTTGATAGCTTCGTTCATTGAGGCTTCGTTAAAGGTTTTTAGAGCTGGATGGTCAATTCACATCGAGGATCAGTAGACTTCTTAAATCTCGCTAACAAGGTTTCATAGTTCAACTCTTAAGGCGTTCAATCTTATACCTTTTCAATCCGTTGGGTACAAAAAAATTATACCAAAAAAATTGATTTAACTAGATTTGCGGTTTTTGGTCCATAATAACAAATTTTTCATCACCAAATGTCACACAAATTTATTAAAAACTATTAAGTGCGTAATACTTCATTTCATGATGCTTTAAATTTTTCACTAATTTTTTAAAATAAATTTATAAAGTACAGAAAACAAGTTGTTTCCGAGAAAATTGAAACCACTGACAACCCACTCCATTTATTAACTTTGTGTGAAACGAACTTTCTGGTTAAGTTTTCAACTAATATTTTGCAAAAACGTAAAAGTTACTATCATATTGAGTTGGATAAATCGTTTCTTGTTCTCGTCTTATTTCAATACTCGTACACCCTTGAGAATATATTTGTCCCAAACTTGTTCTTGTTTCTCGAAATTTGCATCTGTTTCACTTTAAATTTCTGAAAAGTTTCTGTCAAGTTTAGAATTTTTTTCCGCTACAAGAAGTTAATTAGAGAAATTACTTTTTTTTTGTACGTGATGATTCTGCAACTTTTTCACACCTCTGCCTGATGAGCATTTGTATTGGTTAAAAAGTTTGATGTTAATGGAAAATCTGCAATATTTATGGGGTCCAATAAGGAAGACTTTGTGCGCATATATTTGCCGTATCTCATAGAAAACTTGGGAATTTATTATTCAAAAATGTTGTGAAACAATGCAAAATGCAGTATTTATTGCTCTGCAAGTTAGTTCTTCCTGCAAACTTGGACGACAACGAGAATTGAATAGCCAATGTTGTTAATCTTCGTATATATCAAGAAATTGGTGTCCCTATTAGGAACTTTACAACTTTTGCTTATATTTAAACAAGAGCAAAAAAGTTTTTCCTTTTGAAAGAAAAATTTTTGTTGCTCGGAAGCGGCAGCTGTCTCCCCATAAATTTTGCCTTGAAAATAATTTCTCCGACGTGATGTCATATAAAATAATTTCTAAACATTTCATCATCATCATCTCTCTCTCTCTCCATGTTTGCTCACTGCTAACCCCAATTGTTTGCCCTGAACATAATTTTTTATTCATGAACTAACATCCAAAGTCTTTGTCTTTGACCTATTACGGCTACAACTACGTTATTTTGCCTATCATTTCTGCAAAAGTAACCTCCATCATCTCGTTTTCTCTCTTTACCTTTCGTTACAATTCAAATAATGTTTCAGGAAAATTCTCCTTTGTTTAAATACTCTGAAAATTCCCAAATGTGAAAGCTCGTGTGTGTGTGTGTCTGTTGTTCATCCGAGAGTGAGTGACTGTATGAAAGTTTCGATCTTTTTTGCTCGTTCGAGTTTAAAAGATGAAGAAACGATGTTGTGTTGTACTTACTTCCACGTGTGTCATCTATATGCATGGATAATGGATGTATGTTTTTATAAAATGTTACACATATTTTCGTGTAGCAGTCCTTACATGATTTAAATGTCAGGAAGGAATGTGATTGCAGGGAGATGCAAGTGGAATGAACAATTAAGTAGCGACTCGGGGGAGCGTTTTATCCAAGAAAGTATTAAAAAGTCGTTTTCTTTAAAGTTTAATTGAGGATAAAGTTAGCAGAATTTTTTTCTTATGCTTCGAAAAGATAATTGAGGAATTTGTTTCAGCAAATCTATTAAGTTATAGAAAAGAAAATTTAAAAAAATCTTTGATTTGAAAGTTGCATAAATTGTTTTTTTTTTCATATTAGTTTCAGACGTTTTTTCAGATGTTTTTTGTTTTTTAAATTTAAAACGTTAAATCGAAAATTTATTTACATTGAAAGTCTTGTTTGCAATTTGTGATATTAGTTAAAATTAAATTTGCAAGTTACTTTCTTTTCAATTTTTTTCAAAGTTTTTAAAATCTAAATTAAGTTTGAAATTTAAAAAAAAATCATTAAAAAAAATTAATTTAGTTTACAAAGCTGAAGAAAATTTGCCTTTAATTGTTTTAAACATTTTAATTATTTTTTTGATAATTTGTATTTGATCGTTTTTGGATTTAAAATTTTAAAATGTTTTCCTTGAATTAATGTTTAATTTTTTAAATAACTAAAACAATACAATATTTTATTTAACCAGGAATAAGATTTATACAATAAATGACATTAATTAAAGGGACTTGATTACTAACTAATCATAACATCTTATACATAGAACTTAATAAATAGTAGATTTCTTCTTATTTGATGACAATTATTACAATATTGGACACACTAATAACTACTTTTTTAATAATTTTTAGTCATGTTTTATATATATTTTTTAATTTTTTTATATTTAATTTAAAAAAAATGTTGTAATGAATTACATTGTTGCTTTGCTTAGAATTTTGAAAAATTAAATCCAAAAAATTTATTTTTTTAAATTTTTTAATTTTTATAAAGTATTCTTTAAAAAAAAATTAACTTTAAATTATTTAACTCATATTAAAATTATTAGAACTGTAACTGAAAACAAATAAATTTGCGATATTTTTTTATAGAAAAAATTAAAAAATAAAAATTTCAGAAAAAAATATTAAAATAAGAAAATTTATTAAAAAAAATTAAAAAAATTAAAATAAAAATTTAAAATAAAAAAAAAAATATTATTTTGAATTATTCTCTTCATAGACTTCGTTAAAATATATAAAAAAAATATCTAGAAAAGTTCTCCATTTAAAAATTTTTTCTTTAAATAAATTCCAAAAAGCCATTTTAACTTCCAAATACTTGGTTTGAGAATCCCTTCTCTTTCCGTTTGGCATTAACACCAACTTTTCTGTTGATAAAAAATATCATGCATGACATTTTTTATTTGGGAACATTATTTATTACATTCTGTTTAAATAATCCCTCATTAAAGCTCTTAATAATATGTGTCACCTTTTTTCCCTTTACTGAACAAAATTTTCGTTTTTTCTGCCATTTTTTGCTCTTGTTAAATTTGTGTTGTGTTAAACTTAATAAAAAAGTTGTCACGAAAAAAAGACTCGAGTTAAAGAGTTTTTTTTGTGTGTCGAGAACATTAAATTTGCATAAAATAAGAGAATTATCGCACACACATAATTAACACTTTCTTAAAATAAAATAAATTGCTTATCAACACATTTATCATGCGCCATATCAACGTTATTATGCTACGACAACGTGGTAGTTGTTGTTGTCATGATTGCTGCAAAAGTAGCTGTTAATTAATCAAAATTAATGTGTGGAGAACATATGTGTGTGTCATAATTTAATCTACACGTGTGTCGGTGTGTGTAAATTTACGGTCGATAATTCTTGAGACTGACATGACACAACAACTCTTTGTGCATAAATAAATAAATAAATTTACACAAAATCTCCTTCTATCAATTTTACTTAATTTTGTGGGTCATCTTGCGATGTTTGTCGTACGAACGTGTCCATTCGATGATGAGATGATATGATGTCCTCTGTTCATCAAATCAATTATTATCCCTTTAATAAATATTTTGTGGGTAAGGGAGCTTTAACAGGCTTTTGGACATAAAGGGCTTTCTCACACATTTTAGACCAAATAATTGATGATTAGGTATTTAGCACACCTGGTTACCTACCTCATTGGTTGCAGCAGTTTCCATGATGTGATGTGAACACGCATTGAGGAATAAATTAGTTTGGGTGATGTAAATAAATTGAATTATTGTTTGTTGTTTGATCGTGTCTGCCGTTCGGTGTGTGTCTAATTTGGGGAAATTTATGCGTGCATGCATGCATTTAATAATGGAAATTTGTAAATTTAATAAGTATGCGGTTTTATTGGGTGAGACGGTCTCAAGTGGTTTGATGGAAAAGGCTTGTTGTTCAAATTTAGATACAAAGTTAGAGCTATTTGACTCACAAATAGAATAGAATGCTTTTCAGCTACTTTGACCCATTGAAAATTTTGGGTCTCAGTGTCTTAATTTAAAGCCCTAAATTGATTTAAAAGATTTTTAATTTTTTTTTTCCAAAAAATCAAAATTTCGGAAAAACTTCGATTTTTGGCGATTTTCAAAATTTAATTTTTTTTTTGTTTTTTTCGAAAATCAAAACTTTTTAAATTTTAATTTTTCACTGGAATTTTCGTTGAAAACTTCTCGAGTAATTTTTTTTTCCAAGTCGAAAACAATTCCAAAACTTCTCAATGCGGACTTTTTAGGGTTTGAAAGAAATATTGATATCGAAAGATTCTAAAGGATAAAAAAATCTTTCGATATCAATATTTCTTTTCGCAATTTTTTAAATTTAAACAAATTGATTTTAACTTTTTTCTCTATTACTTTTGCTCGAAAAAACAACAAAAAATTAGAAAAAAATGTCCAGTGGGACAAAGATAAGGTCCTCAAAATTTTTCATGAAGATTTTTCAAAATTTTTATTGTTAAAAAAAAAAATCAAAATCTCCACGTAAAAATTTGAGGGCCTTATTTTTAAGACCCCAGGGCCTTCAAAAATGTTATTTTGTATCACTGGAAATTTTTTTTCTAATTTTTTTGTTGTTTTTTTCGAACAAAACTAATAGAAAAAAAATAAATTTTAAAAATTACGAAAACTTTATTTAAAGGGTCTTAATTTTAGATTTTGAGGGTCAGAAAAATTCCAAAACTTCCCATAATTTTTTTTGTTTTCTGTTCCTAGTAAAAAAAAGTAAATAGGTTACGTACTCTGAATTTCCACAAAATTTCAGTAAAATTTAATTATTATTTGGCGCCAAGGAAACAACTAATTTTCAGTAATTATAAATACCAAAAATAATCAAACATCACATAAGATTAAAGTGCATCCGTTCATTTTAATATCAACCATGTCAAGTTTGATTTAGACCATCTTACAAATGTGGTTGAGTATGTAGGTCGTCGTGGAAAATGCAAATTAATTAAATGTGGCATTCGTCTATTTGTTAAATGGTCCGTCAAAGAAATGCCAAAATGTTCAGTCATAATTTGCATGCCAAAGCTTCAAATGATAATATTTCGTAAGATATTGAATTTTGGAAATGTAACTTGATGATTGATTTATTGCAGGAATTCGGGTTCTTTGTCAGTATCTGTTTAGTGTTTGAATTGAATTAATTTTTGTTGAAATCAATTTTTTGTGGAAATAGCCATCTAAGATAAGCTATCGATATTACGATCGATTATAATCGATTAGAGACAAAACTGAATGAAAAAAGAACTTTAACAGTTTATATTATCCCAAGGGAGAATCCAGAGGGCTATCAGCAGACCACGAAGGAGGGGGGGGGGGTGCAAATCTATATAAAATCACCTTTTTTGTTAAATTTTGTGTCATTTTTGTGATTTTTAGTGCTTTTTAAGCTTCAAAGGGGGGTGCAATTGCCTTCTTGCCCCCCTCTGGATCCGCTTACTGATGTTCCTACATTTCTTTAAGGGTTCGTTAAGGGCGAAAAAAGGGGCAGTTTAACCCTAGACTTAGTCCCTCTGGAATAACTCTTTCTTAAAGGGTTAAATTGACCTCTTAAAGGGTTAACTTAACTTCCTTATAATTCTTTCAAAATTCCTCAAATTTTTTCCTAGAAATTTTCAATAAGAGAAAAATATATCGATTTAATCTTTATTGCAACATTTTTCATCCACTTGATATCCCATAAAAGTAAACCACTCGTCAACCTTTTTTTTTATTTTACAACAACAACAACATCAAAGGTCATTTCACAAGTCATAACAATAATAACGATTACATAACCATAGTGTGTGGTTCATGAACCTCAATTTACGACATCGTCGTTTTTTGCTGTAGTTGTTGTTGTTATGTTATTAAAAAAGGAGGCAAATAAATTTTTAACCTTTCCACCATAACTAACACATAGTTGCTGCTTAACAACATATCCATCGCTTATTTGTCGTACCTTGTACGCTAAATTACGGAGGGATATTATTTTACGGAGGTACACTCTTTTAATTTGTGTTATTTGTGTGCCCTCTTGTTCATTTGCTCTCTCTCTCTCACTTGGCTTACGTTATTAATAATGTTGTGTTGAAAAGAAAAACTTTTAAGGTTAATTTTGAAGCTCTCGTCCTGAAATAACTCGCATCAAATATGGGGCATACCAGATATAAATTCATAAATACATGGCTGGCTGGCTGCTGAAAAGACTGAAAGTGATTTATATTAATTACATTTTATTATTATCATATTTCTTGTATAATATTTTATGACTCTCCGTGCTCAGTTCAACATACATAATTACTCTACGGATTGAAGAGGATTGAAATTGAGTCATTTCTGAGGTAATTTTTTTTTTAAAAAGGGAATTAACTGGATCTCTTTTGATATACATAATGAGAAACCATTAGGCTTTTTTCCACAATAAGTCAAATGGTTTTTCATTCTGTGAGTAAGAAATCAATCTGACTTCTTTTAGAATTGATTTTCCAGCATTCTGAGAAAGTCTGAAAATCCTTAAAGAGGTTAATTTAATGTCATATGAAGTCATTATTTCCTTCGTTCATTCGAGGATAATTTAATCTCTTTTGAACTTCTAAAAACAGAGATCAAAAAAGGGATTAAATTAACTTCTGTATATTGTATATTTGCTAAATTTGTCAAAGCTGAAGATGATCAACTCTAAAATACATCAAATTGACCCCTATTTACCATATATATTGCCTTTATACATATATCCTTTATAGGGGTCAATTTACCTTGATTTGACCTATATTTGAGTTGATCATTTTTAGCCTCGAAAATTGAGAGAGTCCGAAAATTCCTTAAAAAGTTCATTTAATGTCAAAGTAGGTTAATATACCCCTGATCAATTAAAGGTTTTCTTAATTCCTTTTGAACTTTTAAAAAGAGTGTTTTATATTTTACTTCTTATAATAAAACCATGAGGTTTGGACTTCATAAAATTTTTATTTCACGACTTCACTCGGATGAGACTAGGATGACGACTAACTTGCTAGATGCCTTCCTTGCTATCTTCTTATCTTCATTACTTTCTGTGTTCTTACTAACCACTACTAACAACATTCTTTCTTTATTCCTACTATATTCCTATACTCTACAAAGAGAGATTCAAAAGAGATTAAATCTCTTATGGGTTTATATGTACCTTCTAGGAGATTAAATGAACTTCTTATGAATTTTTGGATTCTCTCGAATAATTCTCTTAATTTATCGAAGCTTGAGATAATCAACTCTAAAAGAGGTCAGATCCTTTGGAGGTCAAATTAACTTTTAAGAAATCCAATTACTCCTCTTTTTCAAAATTAGAAGGTGTAAAATAAACTCCTTTTCGATCCGTAGAGCACCCAGCTATGAGAGCATTATTTGGTTTATTTTCTGATCCTTTTCAGTGTGTGTTTATTTCAAAATATTTTACCTCACTTTGAAAACTGCTCCCGGCCACATACATTTTTGGAAAATTTGATACGCCCGTACATGTTTTTGTTCTTTGCCAGAGCATTATATTATTACTAATAAATAGTTCGGAGCATCCTTGTAAAGTTGTTGTATAAATAAAAACGACCATCGAAAATTACATTCAAACCAAAAAGTGAGAAGAACGATAGCATGGAGCGGTAATCAAAACTTGTTAATATAATAGAGCTTTTGTTCAAATGAACGGACAAATTTTAACAGGATGCGTGCTAAAATAAATGACAAACATTCTCTAGGTCTTTGTAAAAATTTAAAAAAAATTGTACTCAAATAAACGCCAATTATGAACTTTACATCGAAGTTGCGACGAAACTTATTAACGACGTATTAATAATAATAGAAAATGGAGGTAAAGTTTTGTGTAACATAATAATAATAAATAATGAGGAATAATGTTCCTTTATGCAAACTCTTTCCTCGATATTATCATAATTAATTAAATAGACACACGCTGCCGCCGAACCGCGTTGTTGCCGTCTTTTTTACAGCAGACTCAAGTTTTGCATCGATAATTATTCATTATTTTAATTTACAAAAGTTCAAGAATTTCTCGTTCAAAAGTTATTATTATCTTGCCAGAGAGAGAGCGGGGAATGTTACACATGTTCTTATGGCGATGATGATGTTAAGTAATATTAATAATAATGAAGATGTTTCGTTAACATAATTTATTGTTATGTTTTTTTGTGTATTTTTTTTTTCTTTTCATGCTTTCAAATGTGTTTAGAAGGATCCAAAAATTTTACATAAAAGGGAAATAGACACTTTTGTTGAGAAAATTTAAGGATAGAATTTCGCTCAGTGGTTAATTTAAGGTAAATTTTATGAAAATTTTGGGAAAGTTGAGTTATTGAAAGAAATAGATAAAATTTATAAAGCATTGAAGAATGAACAAAAAAATATTAAATGCATCAAAAAAATTTTTTTTATGAATTTTAAAAAAAATTAAATTAAATGTATAAATTGATTTTCTGTTGACTTTTTATTAAAAGAAGGCTTTTTTCAAATAAATAAATATTTTTATTTAATAATTATTTAATTAATCAAATTTATTAAAATTTAGATTTTAAATTATAATTTTATTTAATTTATTAATTTAAATTAAAAATTTATTTAAATTTATAATTTTATTTTATTTAATTTAATAAATTTTGAGTACTTTTTATTTTCAAAATCCTTAATTAAGAATTAGTTTAAAAGCTAAAACTTTTTAAATTTATGTGTGTATATCTTCAAAAAAAAAATAAAATATGAAATTACATTAATTAATTAAAATATTTCAAATAAATGAAAAAAAAAATATAAATTATTTTTTTTAAGAATATTTTCTTTCTGGTTTAAAATTAAAAAAAAAACTCTTAATAATAATTTTAAATATTTTTTAAAAAATGGTGCATTCCATTCTAAAAAATACCGAAATCCCGGATTTTAAATTTACCTATAAAAGTACAGATCTTATTATCCTATCTTGATGTCCATCCAAAAATAAGAAACTTTTGCTAAGACAACATTTATTTCCGACTAATTTTAAAAATTTTTATCAATGGATCAAAATTTTTTAAAAACGCAAAAAAATCACATTTTTGGATTTTCTGACCAAACAGTTCGTTTCCAACCATATGTTCCATGGCAAAAATTTATGTACTCGAGATGACAAACAATCCTGGTGAACAAAAATTTTAAAATAATAAACTTGAAATTTTGCTAACGGATTTTTCGATAAAAATTTTTTAAAACTATCATAAAATTTTTAAAAATAAAGGTAAAAAAATTTCGCCAAAGCAAAAATTTCTTCTTTTTTGATGGACATCACGATAAACTATTCAGTTTTTCATTTCTATAACTGTTTTATGAAGAAATCGGTAAAAATCAAAACCGTGATTTTGGTATTTTTTAGAATGGAATGCACCAAATATATTTTTTTTAAAATTTCTTTTTGATACTTTAAATTTTCCTAAAATAAGTAAATTTTTAATGTAAAATTAACTTCTAAATCTTTCAATTCTAAACTACAAAAAAAAACTTTCAAAACAACAAACATTTCCACGAAATTTAATCAAATTAACGCTAAACGTCTAAAACCGTAATTTCTTTGTTGTTTATCATTGCCACCGCCATTCGAAAACTCATTAAGTTAGGTGAGCTTGGGGCCTTGAACGATTTTCTCAATTTCCCTCGAGCGAAACAAAAACCTGTGCGAGTAAATTCATTGCGAAAACACAGACGAGATTAATTTCAATGGATTTTAGCGCTGCCGAATTCCACTTGCAAAAAGACAAACAATCCGTCCTACATACGCTTCAGCGACATCAAAAGACGCCAGTAATGTATGCCACCAAAAACAGACAAACAAAGCGACTCTGATAGTTAACTCACTCCTTCCACGTCTGTTTGCCGAAAATTAACGCACACACAAAGATTTGCAATGCAAACAGATAAATTCATCGAAATAAGATTATCCATCACATTTCGCAAACGTGTACGTATCGAAGTCGCATGACAAGCAAACACGAGAATGAAATTGCAAACATACAAAATTTAACAAATGAAGCCAGAAAATCAGAGGAAGTGCTCGTTAGGTACGTATTTCTGTGTTCGTTGATTTTTAATAGGGATCATAATTTTTTACTTTAATAATTTTTTAATTTTATAATCATTTTTTTTCAAATAGAGAAAAAAATAATCAAAGATTTTTTAAAGAAATTTTTTTTTTGTAAAAAATACAAAAAATATTTTAAGGTAAAATTTTCCAAACTTTATTAATTTTTATAAATTTATTTTTATTGTCTTTTTTAAATTTTTATTAAATTAAATTAATTTTAAAATTAATTATTTTTTTTAAATATTTTTTTTTTTATTTTTTAAATTTTATTAAATTAAAATCAAAATTTAAAAAAACATAAAAAAATAATAAAAATTAATAAAAAAAATAAATCAAATTTTAAAAACCACAAAAACTAAAAAAATAAAAAATCACAAAAACTGAAAAAAAATATATATAAATGTTCATTTATCAATTTTTTTTTCTTAAAATTTTTAAATTAAAAAAAAAATTCTTGACTCATTTTTTTAAATTAACTACTAAATTAAATAATTTTTAACTAAATTTGTTCAATTTAAATTTTTAACTTCCCAAGAAAATCAATTATTTAAATTAATTTTTTTTCGTGAACCCTAATATACAGCGCAAATACATTAGTACACCTCGCAAGGTAGTTTAATATTTTAAAATAAATTTTCCTTTAATTACTCACCTGAATCAATTCAAATCAAACACGAGTTCTACAAAATTGCCATGCACAGCATTTAAAATGTGCAGGTTTATTCTTCAATTAAATATGGACTAAATTTCAGCTGCAATATATTTGTCTATTTGCCTCACCACACACTCTGCACTTATGTCGGCAAATATCGGCTCTAATTTTCACAATGAATGCATATTCAATATAAATTTTATAATAAACAGTAATTAACACACACTCTGGGTAAAATTTAACTGTGTCACTTGCAATTCAATTTAATTGACAAATTTACGAAAAATTTTTATTTCAACGGGAATTTTTTTTATTTTTATCGTTCTTTGAAGTCACGTTTTATGTGCTTGCTTTCCAACACCTTCTTTTTTTTCGTGATTTTCTTTCTTTATTTTTCTAAAAGTGTGAATTTAATTGTGATTTGTGTTATCTTGAATCACATAATTTGCACGTTTCATCTCTCCTTCTCTTTCTTTAACAGTTTAATTAGTGGAAATCACGATAAATGTTCTTTATTATTGTATTTAATTCATTTTTTTTATTATTATTTTTCTGTTTATTTTTTTTTTCTTTTGTGGATTGTTTACGTGAATTTTACGTGTTTCGGTGTTCTTTTGCAGTTTATGTTTTTCTTTCTGTTTTTTTGGTTGTTATCAAGGATTTCGAGCTGAATAAAACAAAAAAGGAAATTTAATATGAAACTTTATCAAGTTGCGTTGTTCAAGATTTTTTTTTATTATTGACAAACAAAAAAGTGTTTGATGAGGAGTTTTTTAGTAGATTAGTTTTAATTAAAAGTGCAGTTTTTGCACGGAAAAGTTTTGCTTATTGAAAGAAGATGTTTAAAGTAAATATTTAAAATAAAAAAAAGTTTTTTTTTTCTACCGGTTAAATGAAGAAATTTTTAACATATTTTTTTTTCAAGGGTTTTCATGAAATTAATTAATTCGCAATAATTTACGGTAGTTGTTTTTTGACCAAATTTGACAAATTTTGAGGATTTTGAGTATCTTTGATTATCTCCATTAAAAATATTAATTATTATGAACTCATTTATTATCAGAGAACAAAACAAGAATCACTTGAAGTAGGTCAGTTTGGTTCATTTGTGTTAAATATTTAAGGCAAGTGCAATTTCAAAAATTGTTTCACATGTCCACCCACCTAACTTTTTCCGAAAATCCAAGGAGGGAATAATAGAATAATGATAAAAATAAAAAATACGAAAAATATAAAAATTATGAAAGCTATTTTTGATATTTTGCAATTTTTTAATTAAATAATTTTAAAAAATTAATTAATTTAATTTTAAAATTAAATTTCAAAAAAGTCGTTTTTTTTTAAAAAATTTTTGTTTTTCAATTGTTAAAATAAAAATAAAATGTCTATAAAAAAATTGAAATAATAACTTTTAAATATTGAAAAAGATATAAATTATATTAATAAAGGTAATAAATGAAACATTTTTTGAAATTGTACTTGCCTAAATTATTAAATAAATTAAATAAATTAATAAATAAATTATTAAATAAACTATTAAAATAAATTATTAATTAAAATTAAATTAATTATCAAAAAAAAAATGATGAAAAAATGAAATAAAATTTTTATGAAAAAATTATTTATTTTTTTATTTACTAAAAATTAAAAAAAAATTATTTAAATTAATTTTTAATTTATATTTTTCTTTTAAATTAATACTTTTAATTTTTTTTATTTAAATAAATAATTAAAAACAATTAATAAAACAATTATTATTTATTATTAAATTTAAAAAATTATTAATTTTATTTTTTTTTAAATTTATTTTTGACTTTTAAAATCGTTAATTTTGCCTGAAAATTAATTATTTTATGTTTGGATTTTGACAGCTAACTATGAAGTAACAGACTATCAATTTCACATATTTCTATCGCTTTTGTTTAAATTTTTAACAAATTGACAATTTCCAAAAATTTCTGATTTTTTAATTAATATCCCGTCATAACATTACCAAATTACCCGAAACTGCCATTGAAACATCAAATTAAATTCTTTTCATGCGGTCTCACATTTCCGACATGATGTAACAAAAAAAAATGACAGTTTTTCTTTTCATTTTAAATTTTACATCGAAAAAAGTAACCCACATAAAAAAAACCATCATCATTGCTATTATTCCCGTCCTTGTCAATATTTTTTTTATCATCGTTTTCCATTTCATAAAAAAATTACCTTTTCAGCCGCACTGCTTATTATTTTAATAAAAAAAAATCCACGAGAAAAAATCTTCTATTAATTTCAATATTCTCTGATGTGGTTTTAAATTTTACTATCACTTTTTTCTCATTATACGAGTTTTTTTTCCTTTCTTCACTCTTTTTCTTTCTTTTTAGTGATGTCTGTCGCACAACATTTACTTTACAAAAAGAGACGACGAAGCGACACTCGCATTTATAATAAAATTAAGTAAGATGAAAGTTCGTCGTCAATACACCAAGGAGGACGATGCGACGTGGATTTTCTTCGCTATTTTTTTTTCGCAACGTGAAAACGAGTCTTGTCACTGAATATTTTTATACGTATAAAAAGCTGTATGGCTTTTTTGATATTCCTCGAGAGTATTTTTGCACTTAATTTGCCACAAACGCTTGATATTTATTATTAAAGGTTGTCACACAATAACGTGGCGCGCGGTTGAACGTGGCATGAAGACGACGATGACAACGACGTTTTCTTAAGGTAAACGTGTAAATATATGTGCACCTTGTTACTACTTCTCGAGTTGTTGTCTCTTCGTCTTTTTTTGTATTTTCGTGTTTATCTTTTTTTTCTTGCTTCGCGGTATTTTTTTCTCTTGAACCACTAAAGGGAAAAATAATTTTTCATGAACAAATTTTCTGCACGTTTCTTGTGTTGTTTATTTTTTCCTTTAATTTTTTTTTGTTTTATTTTTTTCTGTCACTGATGAATTTTTTTTTGCACTAATTTTTTATTTAAAATAATTTATTTATTTTTTTTTTATTATTTATTTTTAAAAATATTCACATTCCCAACACAATTTATTTGTTTGTTCATGTCCAGTCGTGCTATGACAAATAAACCTAATATTTCATTTTATCCGCTTAAAGGAAAGAACTTCAGTCGCAATATATATTCAGAACATTTCTCGTTTTATTCCCAAAACGGCAATGAACATGATAATGATACTTTTATAATGCTCTCTGCTGGTTGCTGCTTCTCTTGTCTATCCAAATGCACACGCAAATGTATAAATTTGTCCTTTTTTTATTTATCTCGTCGTAGAGAAATTCACAATTTATGAAATAATCGCATGTGTCTTACTCCAAAAAATAAATAAATTTTAATATTCAAAACTCGTATGTGAACTCTTTCCTTAAAACTTGAATTTTTTGTAGTTTATTTTTTTTTTAAATAAATGTTGAATGTTTCCTTAACACAAAATTTATTTTTCGGACTTGTGGCTTTTAAATTTTTTTTTTAAATAATTTTTCACACACAATTTTCTGTGTTAAATATTTTTTTTGCCTTATTTTTGGTGAGTTCTCATGAGAAAAAAATTTTTATTTTCCTTTTTATTTTCGCATCCGTACACTTGGACGGTTTGTATTCAACTGATACAAATTTTCAAGTGAGTTCCATCTTTCTATGTTTACGATTTTTATTTTTCAACATCATCGTAGCAGCAGCAGCACGACAGCCGTACGGATGTTTCGTGAACATGATCATGAGCATCTGCCTGTAGCTACGTGATGCTGTTTCTACGCACGCACAAGGAGAGAAAACCGTATCCAGAAGCTGCAGCACAGTAGAAACTTACGAGTTAACTGTTACAACGGAAAATTTTTGTTATACACTGTGCCGATGGTTACCGTAACAGGACCGGCTTTAGTCGAGTACGGAGCCCGAACATGTGATGTTGTGATATTTACTTCCTGCACCTGCGAACGTGAGTACTGCTTCCGTGCATGCTCAGTGTTACTGTTTACGAGGCACGACGACGACGACGACCAACGGGAGAGTATAACATAAAGCATGAACAAGCGTGGAACGATTCTTAACGAGTGACGAAGGAAAAACTGTTGATTCCGTAGGGCTGTTGGGTGCGTGTATGGATGTTACATTCGGGTTCGTGTGGAAAATGTATGCCAGTAATGATGGTTATCAATGATTACATGTAGGGAATGTAGGACGGTTGGGTGCGATTTTTGTATGGTGACGTCATGAAATTGTCATTTTCAATGGGATTCATGATTGTTGGTAGAAGGAGAAATGTTATACTACGGATAACTCATGACAAAAGTGATGATTATGAAATGAAATAGAAAAAAAAGCTTTAGAAGAAATTTTCAACAAAAGATTGATAAAAATTTTCTATGAAATTATTTAAAATAAAATTTATTAAAAATTATTTTGAAAAAATTAGAAAATTTTTGAATTGATAATTTTCGCGTAAAAATACTCAAATAAATTTCACTTGAATTAGATTCTTATCAAAATTCTCACGGTTGCTATAAAATTACAAAATCACAAGAAAAATATAAATCTAGTTATTTGCTACTTACCAAGAGGGAGAGTTTCCTTTGAAAATTGATAGCTGAAAATCAGTAGCAAGGAAAATCAACAACGACGGCATCTGTTGGATGGAAGGTAAAAGAAAATTTAGTAGCGAATATCGTGAAAATTTGTTTTATAGCAAAGGGGAAATTTTTCTTCCAATAATTTACAAAGAGGGGTTTCAAAAGGATGAAAGTATTGTCATCGTCTAAAATTTTTGAATAAATAAATTTTAAATAATTTAAATTAAGAGCTTCAAATTTTAAAAAAAAATTTTTAAGAGAAAATCAAGGAAAAAATTGTGAAAATTTATTTTCATAAAAATGAAAAAATTAGAAAAATGAAAAGCAATTTTTATTTAAATTTTGTTAAAAATTTAAATCTAATTTTTAATTTTCAAAAAAAAATTTTTAAATTTTTTTTTAATTAAAAATATTTTTTTTGACCATGATTTTAAAAAAAAATTAATAAAATTTTGAAGCTTTTTGAAATAATTTTATTTTTATGAAAAATCTTTGAATTAATTTTAAAAAATGTATTTAAGACCTCATTAATTTTTCTAAAAGCTGTGCATTAATATCATAAAAATTTTCATTTATAATTTTTTTTATTGAAAATTATTAATTTGTTTTATTTAATTAACAAAATCATTTTAAAATTGAATTTAATTGAATAAAGAAATATTTAATATTAGACGAATAAATTAATATTTTCATTTTTTGTAATTTTTTTACGTTTGTAGATTATAATAAATAAATTTTTTAATTAAAAAAAATATTTCAAAATTTTTTTAAGGCCGCTCCAAATGAAACTCAATAGTTTTGTCCAAAATTTTTGAAACAAAAATGGGGCAAGAAAAATAAAAAATTTTGAAATACTTTTTTCCATACTAAATGCCAATTGTTTTTTTAAATTTTGATCGTTTTTCAATTTTATTGTTGTTTTGAGTTTTTTTACATTGATATTTGTATAGGTATTAAAAATTTAAAAACATGGAAATTAAAATTGAAAAAAAAAAAATATCTTAAAAATAACTGTCAAATTTTTTCGAAAAAAAAAATTAAACAATTTTTATGACAATTATTACCATTTTCATTTTTTTAAAGAAAATTTAATGTCGGAATACGATTTTAAATACAAAAATTACTAAAAATTGAAAAATTTTCTTGAAAATTTCTTGAAAAATTATAAAAATACACCAAAAATCGGTAACTTTTGATGAAATTTTTAATTTTTTTTTATTTTGCCCCATTGAATTTTCGAATTTAAAATGGGGCATCGGACAAAACTATTGAGTTTCATTTGGAGCGGCCTAATTTAAAAAAAAAATTTGGTCACGTGACTTACCAAATTTGATTTATTTAAACTTCAATAGAGACGTCTTATTAAAGCAAATTTTTTAATGTAATTTTTATTGAAATTTAAAAATTACAATATTTCATTATTATTTGTCTAAGATTTTTTTAAAATATTTTCTTAAATTATTTTCAAACGCAAATATCTCAATTTGAAAAAATACGTTATTTTTATCAAAGAACTTCATAGAGCCAAAAATGGTCATTTTGCGACTTTAAAAGCAAAAAAGTAAAAATACATGTAAAATTAGAAAAACTCTTTATTTTTATTAAATTTCAATTGAAGAAAGTGATCAAAATTTCACAAAAGCATTTTCCGGTATTTTACTGTCTTCCAATAATTTGACGAAAAGTGTCAATCCCAACTTGAAATTCCAATTTGCGTCTTCCAAAAAGCGCGTGCACCATTTTCTATTCAAACTCGTCATTTTCTGAAAGACCACAATCAAATTTTCTTTCTCACTTTCCTTCATTTCCTCGTTCATTTCGTCATCTCGCGGCATTTCTTCCACAGCACTAATTTTCTCGAGCGTACTGACATTTCGCACGAGCAGCAAATCATTTTGAATTTTAAACTGCTGCGAAACGCCACAAACTCCCATGCCATTGCCGCACGAACGAAGCGTAAAAGTCCTCGTAAAATGAATGAAAAATTCATCTTCCAAAAATTGCATCGGTTTGTCCTTGAAAATGCCATCGACCGTTATGACGCTGAAATTTTTCGTGTGAATCGGACAATCGATGCAAAAAGTCAGGAAATTGTGTTCCGTCGAGTGCAAGTCGATAATTGTCTTGATAATTTCATCCGGGCCCACAAAGACGTTCCGCATCGATTGATCCAAATTCACCAATCGAATGATATTTCGTGCCTTGCTCGTGTATTTCGACATTCGGGACACCTCCTTGCTGCGATTTACGTCAAAATTGCAACTCAACGTGAAAATTGCCTTATCCAAATAAAGTTCCTTCAACAAGTCCTTTTGATTCGAGTCGTACAACGTGAAATAATGCTGAACGAACGCTTCAACGAAGGAATATGCCTCCGGCTTGCAGAGATAATTTTGGCGTCCCAACAAAATCCGATCGGAAGTCACAGAAGCGCCATCCAAGGTCTTCAATTCGGGAAAATACTGCTTTGCATTTTTGATGTAGGCGAAAAGCGAGCAATTGCACAGGGGATTTCCCTCGAGAATCACTTGCGAAACTTTGCAGGGCTGCGGAATGCCACAAAGACGTTCAAAGGTCTCGATTTGGTTGTTGCGCAAATTGAGATATTCGAGTTTCGGGAACCAGCAAAGAGGGAACATGCCGGCGCAGGAGGTGATTCCGTTGTTGCTTAAGTTGATGCCGGTACAGTGAGTACTGACTTTGCGTGAGGCAAAGAGAATTATTTGGGAGACGACTCGGGGGGATGACATGTCGATCACAACGTTGCTGAAAACTGTAAGAAAAATAAAATAAATTCATTAGAAAAAATTCTAAAAAAAAACAAGTTTTTGTTCTTAAACCTTAAATTTTTAAAAATTTACACATTTTACACATGGAAAAATACGAAAATATTAATTATTAATTATTTAAAAAAAAATATAAATTTAATTTTTATAAAACATCTGACATTTTAATTTTTTAAAGAATTTACAAGTTTTGATCAAAAATTAAAAATTTCTGAAAAGTTTGAATTTTTAAAATATTTCTTAAAAATTTAGAAAAAAAGACTTTTTGCACAAAAAAAAAAGAATAAAAATATTTAAAAATTATTTATATTTTGTTTAAAAACTATTTTTTATAAGGCCGCTCCAAATAAAAATCAAAAATAAAGTCCAAAATTTTTTAAAATAAAATGGGGGAGGGCAAAATAAAAAAAATTTTTTTGAAAGACTATTTTCATACCAAATGGCAAAATTTTAATAAATTAAAATAAATTTTAAAATAATTTTTTTGAGCGTTAAATAATATTTTTTGATGTTTTTTTACTATTTACTTTGAAATTTGCTTATTTAAAATAGATTTCAGAATATTTCATATTAAAAATTAAAGAAAAAAATTTCATAAAAAAAACTGTCAAAAAATTTTGAAAAAAAAAATTAATAATTTTATGAAAAATATTTTTAGAGAAAAAATTTATGATAAAATATGATTTTCAAAACAAAAATTAGAAAAAATTGAAAATTTTTCAAAAATTTTTTGGAAATTTTCTTGAAAGATTATGAAAATACACCCAAAAACAGTAATTTTTGGTTAAATTTTTCGACTTTTTAAGTGGGGCATCGGGCTTTATTTTTGATTTTCATTTGGAGCGGCCTAAAATGTCTTTTTTAAATAAAAAAAATATATAATAAAAATTTAGATTCAATTTTTCAGAATTATTTTTTTTTGTTTTAAATATTTTTCAATTGAGGAATAAGTTAGTAATAAGAAGATAAATTTTTAATTTTAAAAATAAAAAAATAATAATTTTTGTTAAAAAATGTATAAAATCTTAAAATTTTTTAAAATGTATAAAAATAATTAAAATCCAAAACATTTGTGATAAACAACTGATAATTTTTAATAAAATTTTTACTAAAGATTTTAAATTAAATTCAAATAAAAAAAAAATTAAATTAGTCAAAAAATAAATTTGATTTTTTTTAAATGTCTTACTTATATGAATTAAAAAAAATAAATTTAGAAAAAAATAAATTCTTCAGCTCAAAATTTTAAATATAATTTTAAACATATGTATAAATTTAAATTATTTTAAAAATATTTATAAAAAATTTATAAAGATAATTTTTTAAATAAAATTTTGATTATAAATTTTAAAAATTAAAAATTCAAATTTAAATAAGGCGAATAAATTTAATATTTTCATTTTTTGTCCCATGAGGCTTTTCACGAGGGGGGGCAAATAAAAAAATAAATGTTTTTGAATTTTTTGTTAGTAATTTTTTAACGTTTATAGACGTTAAACATTGATTTTTAATATTTATTAAATTTTAGTTTATAATTTTTTGAAAATTTGAGCTTAAAAATGAAGAAAAATCAAACAAAATCTAACAAAGTAAAAACTTAAAAAAAAAATTTTTGGTCACGTGACTTTCAAAAAATTGTTTTTCAAAATTTTACTATAAAATGGTTTAATGAAGCGAATTTCTTTTGGGTTTTTGTATGATTTTACAGTAAATAGTTATTTTTCATGATTTTTTAATATAAAAATTTCAAAAGGTGTCAAAAATATTTGTATTTTATATTTAATTTTTATTTTCCCCCTGAATTTTTTCGACAAAATCGGAGGGAGAGAGACAAAAAATAGATATATTAAATTTATTCGCCTAAGAAAAAAATTAAATACATTAATCAATATATTTTTAAATTTTAAATTAAATTTAAAATAAAAAAAAATAATTAAAATAATAATTTTTACTCACTTTCCCTATCAGCCAAGCCACTAAGATTCAAAATTTTGTTGTTCAAGCTCTCCAAACAAGTTCTTTGAATTTTCTCCAGCACATCCACTTGCCCAATCTTATAAGGCGACACATTCATAGTCAACATCAACTGCAACGGAGCTTCATTCATCGTCGATTTAATGAACAATTTATTCCGCACAAGAATTTCCAACGCCTCAAAATTATTGTGGACATAAAATTCGTCGTAAGTTTCCATCGTGGAGTAGTAACAAGGCCACAAATCGTTATTTTCCACGAGCGCCAAGAGTTTTGAGACAACTTGCTTCTTACTGTATTGCCCTTGATGGAAAACTGTGACTCTATGCCAGTAAGAAGAATTTCGGTAGCGTTGCTTAAAAACCGCATTGACCGCATTAAAGTCGTCATTGGCGGTTATTTGATCGCCATCCAGCATAATATCGAGAGTCATGTCATCGCCCGGCAACAAACCCGGTTCCAGCTTTGGACGAATCAGCAGTTCGAGTCCATCGAGGATTTTGAGAGTTGGCAACATTCGTTTGATTCGCTCTTGTAACATGGTTATTTCATCTTTTTCCACGAAAGGATTTCCCGCGACGTCCAAATGAGTTAAATTTAATTTTTCCAAGTGTTTAAGTTCAATGAAACTTTCGAGGTGATTGTTACGAAGATCTAAATACTCAAGTTTGGGAAATCTCTCCAAATAACGGAACGAATCGAGATTTCTGAGGCCACAATTCACGAATTTCATGCCTTTGATGAATTTCGACTGTTCGTGATCGATCAGGGCTTTAAAAACAGTCACTAAATGCGTTTTATTGGCAAACGAGATGCAAACTTCCGAAAATGCGGGATTTTTCTCGAACCCTTCCAAGTTGACGCAATAATTACTGCCATGCAACGTCGCATTTTGCAGCAATTCCGAGCAAACGAGAATAATTTGCGCCTTTGGATGGACCTGCCCGTGACAAATTTTAGCGGCGCCCAGTTGAACGCTGATACAAACCTCCGTGTCGCGAATTTGCAGCTTCAGATTGTTCTTAAAAAGGGTTTCGATGCCGGCAGAATCAGAACTTGTCAGTAAAAAGACGTCGTGAAGGTCGTATTGCCGATATCCGATGGGAAAAATTTCGTCACGTGGAATTAAGGTGAAAAGTGCCGCCAAGATTTCTTTTTTCGTGAATTTTCCATTGTGATGGATGACGAATTGGTGCCACGAGTCGCAGCTTTTCATCAATTGTCGGTCAAAATCGGTCTTTCCGGGTTCGTAGATTTTTTTGCTGAACGTGTCTAAGTAGATTGTTGTGCCGACGTTCATGTGAATGACTTTGGGAAGTGCTGTGAATGAAAAAAATGTTTTTTTTTGTTAAAAAGTAACGAAAAATCATAAAATTTAAACAAAATAACGTAAAATTTTAACGAATTTTAATTTTTTTTAAATTTTTTATAAATTTTTTCTTTAATTTTTACAAAATTTTCGAATTTTATTTGAAAAACTGCAATTTTTGATAAAAACTTTTTAAAATTTTTACGAATTTTGAACAAAAATACGAATTTTGGGCTTCACGAATGTTTTTTTTTAATTTTTTTTTTGTAAAATTCACAATAAAATCTCGAAAAAAATAGTTTTAATTGATAAACTCACCAATAAAATTAAAATTAACTGGAATTCTTTCCTGTTGCAAGAGGTTTGGTTTCATCTGTCCTTCCAACATCGGGCTCGGCACATTTTGATTCAGATTTCGACTCACGTTTGGATGTTCAAATGGCAAATTGACGCGATTTGCCGGATTTTGTGGCATATTTTGCTCGACAGGACGAACAGTTCCCGCAATTTTCGCCTGTTTCAGTTTTTGTCGCACTTTCTTCGGCAAACGATATTTTCTCTTCTTTTTACCGACAGCTGCAGGAACAGAATTTGGGTTATTTGCAATGGCAATGGGAGCACCGGCAGATCCACCAACAACAGCAACTAAATTCGATGCGTTTGAAGTGTGACCCTTTTGTGCGTTAAAATTTTGTTGTTGATTAAAGCCGCCAAACATTACCAGCTTTGTGAACAATTTTAAAGTGGAAAATTGAAGGAATGTGGTAGAAAATTGATTAAATAGCTTTAAAATGCTCTCAAGTTCTCTTTTGTTGTTATTTTGATTTTTATTAATTCACAGCTGATGAGTTTGACAGCCGGTGTAAGCAAATGACAAGTGTAAGCAGTTTTTGTTTTGTAAGCGATATTCATTTGAAAAATTCTGAAAGCAGAAATCGTGAAAAATTAACAGTCGTTGAGATGATTTTCATGTTTGTTTAGTTGAAATTTTTTTATAAAAATAATATTAGCCAAAAATGTTTTTATTTCTCAGGATTCTTTGTCAAAATATAATTTTTGAAAATTGCATCTGAACTATAAGGTTTATTTAAAGAATATTAAATATCGGATTATTTATAATCAGACCTCAAATAACAGATTTTTACCTAAACTGTGAAAATAATAAATTGACATTGACATAAAAATAATAATTTAAAAATTAATTTTATATTAAATTAAAAAACAAAACAATAAAGTTTTTTTTTAATAAAAAAAATCTAGAATATAAATTTTTGAAGATATATTGTAAAAAAAATGATAACTTTAAATAAATATTATTATTATTTAAAATAACTTTAATTAAATAATTATGTGGCGGACAAAATTAATTTTTTCTATATTATATGTATATAATATGCATATAAATCGTATATTATATGCATATCATATGTATATAATTTACATATAATTTATATATAAAAATTTTTTTATTCGAAATATCAAAAATTTGATCTTAAATTGAAGTTGAAATTGCATAAATTGAACAAAAACACTCTTATTAAGTTATTTTTCATCGATTAATGGTAAAATTTTGAATTTTTAGTATAAAAAAAAAATTATATAAAAATTATATGCATATTATATGCATATTATATGCATATATATATTATATGCATATAATATACAAATAATATACAAATTATATACAAATTATATGCATATTATATACGAATTAAATACATATTATATGCATAAATATACATATAATATTTTAATTGTGTCCGCCACATTAATATTAATTATAAATAAAAAATCTTTTATATAAATTTATTAATTATGAATTTAATTAATTAATCAATTAGAATACCAATTTTTGAAGATATATTTATTGTTTTATTTTAAATTATTAAAATTATAAGTAATTATTTAGTATTACTTTTGTTCTTTTAACATTCGTTCAATTTTAAAATACTATTAATCAGCCTAAGGGTAAATCCGCCACTGATTAGAATAAATAATTGAGAAAAAAATTGAAAAAAAAACATTCGATAAAAATAAAAAATAATATATGTATTTATATTGTTAAGGAATTAATATAATTATTTTAAATAATTTCCGGAAATGTTTAGAGCTTTTAAGGTTTATCAATTCATGACTATTTTTTTTTAATTTTTGTATTTTTTTCAAAAATGTTTAAACTTTTTTATTTAATGGCTTTAGTTAAATTTAAATATTTTTTTCTTTAAAACTTGATTTTTTTATTCACCTTCTAATTTTTTAAGTCTCAATTTAAACTTTAATTAATACTAAAAATTAATTCAAATTTATAAAAATATTTTTTATTTTTTTTTATAATTTTAAATATAATAATGCCTATTATTTTTATTTAATATTTTTTATTGTAAAACTATGTATTCATCTCAATTTCCATAATTATTATTTTCTCAACTATTATTATATTTTTAAAAAATTTTGTATATTCACGATGTATTTATCAATCATTTCAAATTTTAACTTAAAAAATGCTCAACATTATTTTTTTTAACTTATATATCACAAAATTTTTCGAAAACCACTATTGAACAAAATCAACACTTTTTCCCCATTAATTTGTCACTTTGGCACCCAAAAACATCGTCCTATATTGTTAACACTACCAATTAATTAAATTTCAAAGTTTCGACAAGAACAATTCCGGAGATGTCATGTACTTGTTCTGTTCATGTCGAACAAAAAATTAACAACTCTGAGAATTTATTTTGTATCTCGAGACAATAAATCTTAATTGAGTCAAAGTTTCTTCCACGTGCCGCGTCAAGTGTCGCCCAAAAGTGTGTTCGATGTTAATCAGCAACTTTTTAACATGGGTCAACCCCTTATCCGGTTCGATTCTTGTTTTATGACATCATTAATTATTATTACGTATTTGTTGAGCATTTGTGGTTGCTGCACTTCGTCAAAAAAAAAAGTTGGTCATTGAAATTTAATTAGTTGTCATTAATTTCGTTTTCCCTTGTAGAATTGAAGAAACGCCATGACCTCGAAATATTTTCCATCTCATTTAAATTCCAATTATTTGCTGCATTGATTCACACGCGCATTTACAATGCAAACAATTTAAAATGAAATTACGAATAAATAACACCGAAAAATCGTAAACATAATTTTTTTCGCCTCATAAAGTTCGCGCGCACTATAAAATGACAAATAAATACGTTTGTTTGAAAAATCTGTGTAATTATCGTCATTTTCGGCGAAAAGCAATTACCAAATTACGATGCAAATATTTGTTTTTAATAACATTTTCAGTTTTGCGGTTTGTGGTGCGAAAAATACAAACAAATTAAAATGTCTGAGAAATTCCCATCTAATGACAAAATTCAAAATAATTTAATGCCAGGAGCGACACTTTGCCCCAAAAAAAAAATCTATTTTCGGTCCTTGATTGCTTGTCAAGCCGGTCATGATGATGGCACTTCAGGCAAAAACGAAAAAAAAATGTAATCATTTTTTTTTGGGATGTTAATCATAGTTTGGATGACAAAAAAGTAGCTGAGTCAAAGTTCGTCTCATCTCAAAGACAAAAAAAAAAAAAATCCCGTAAATTGAATTACCTTCGTCACTTTTCATCTGAATGACTTTTGCGTCGACACATACTTGATTAAATATTACCTGAACGAATAAAATTTTTGGGCTGGACAAGTCAATCACGTTTCATCACCCAACAGCGATCGATAATTTGTAAAAAAAAAAATCAACGAACTCCAGAAGAGAGGAAATCGAATGATCCATGAATACACACGGAATGAAGGATGTCTAAATTAACCCTTTTATTATTTTTCGTTTCCTTCAACTATGCATGATTGGGTTTTTCCTTTGCATTTTTTCTTTTGACTTTTTTTTTTATTTATTTTCAGATTTCAGACGAACATTTGTATTTTTATGCAAATTTAATTTTTTTTTTACTGGATCACGAATCAACATATTTTTTTCGGATATTTTATTTCGTTTCAAGTCTGAATTGTTTCTTCAACTTTTTTGAAGGAAACACAAAAAAAAACATGAAATATAATGACATGCAAAAAAAGGAGTGAAGATAAATTATTTGATGAAAATTGTTGAAAAATTGTGGTTGAAAAAAATGAAATAGACGTAAATTTATTCGATTTTTTTTTTGTGTTAAATCAAGACAAATTTTTTTGAGGAAAAAAATAAAATAAATTATGTAGGTAATATTAAATCTGAGTTTTCAAGGACAAGGTCACATTCCATGAACAGCTGTTTTTTTAAATAATGATTTTTTTTTCGTGAAAAAAATATTTAAAATGAAATAATTTTTTTTTAAATAAAATTAATAAAAAATTAAATAAATTAAAAAATAAAATAAAAAAATAATTTAAATATAAAAAATTCCAACAAAAAAAAATAATTAATTTTTAATATTATTTTATTTAAACATTTTATTGTCTGATTATTTAATATTTGATTTGAAAAAAATATTTTTTTTTTTAAATTTTTTTCCTGTATATATTTTAATTGCAATATTTTATTTTAACTAATTTTTTTTTAAATTATTTTAATTTAGTTAAATTAATTTTTATTTTTTTTTTTTTTTGCATTAAATTTTATTAATTTATTTTTTTGTCTTTGAGTATTTCCTGATCATCGCACCATCGTGTTAAAAATTGAAATTTTTATTTTCTTTTGGTTTTTACTCCAATTGAGAGGTTCATGCCACTGTTGGTCCCATTAAAATTGAAGTAGAAAAATTTTAAATTAATGGAAAAAAATTAATTTGATAATAATTTAATTTTCTATAAAAAAATAAAGCAAAATATTCTAATAAAAATTATTTTAAATTATTTATTTGTGTAAAAATATATAAAAAAAATCAATTTATTTATTTAATTAAATTTTTATTTAAATTAAATCAAAAAAAAATAAATTAATTAAATCAAAAATTTTTAATCTTAAAAAAAATTTTTATTAAAAAAATTAATTATTTTTTTATCTAAAATCCAATAAAATCTAATTAAATGGTCTAAAATAGTTATTTTATCATTATAAAATATTTATAAAAAAATTAAATTAATTTTTTTAAATATTTGCTAAAATTAACCATCTGAGCTTTAATAAATATTTTTTTATATTAAAATAAGAATATTTTCCAATAAAAAATATTAATTATTCAAAGAAAATATAAATTTAACATATTCACAAGAAGTCTCTAATTTCATTAGATATGACTTCTCATTAAAACATTTAACACTCAAAATATGTTGATTATTATCACAAAACACACAAAAACCTCATTTAACCCAACATTTTATCCTAAATTTAATCAACAGTTTTTGTAAGTCTCACTCAAAAGTTTATACGATAAAACCACAAAACCGTTTCTTCCATACAAAAACTTATGAAAACTTTTTTCAGCTTAAATTAGCACAACAAAAATTAATTCAAAATTTAATAAAATTGACCTTTATCACCCAAACAACAAAACACCCTTTGACATCATAACAAGTATTTACGCCGTAAAAAAATTTCCATACATCCCACGAAAAAAAAGATAATTTGATCATTTTTGACACCAAAACAACGTAAATTTATTCAACAACCAAAAAAAAGTTGACATTGATTGAAAATTTGAGGGAGATCCTTAATTTTTCTATTATTAAAAAAATTAATAAATTATTCCCTCGTCATAATTTTGATGAAGACAGAAACATGTGTCTCATTAAATTCTAATTTTATGTTAATTAAAATTAATTTATTCACTAACCACTTTTGATAAAAATAAAAAAAAATCCTTAGAGAGCAAAAAAAAAAACTTTTCTCATATAATAAAAAGTTACAACTTTTTTGCATCATGTCATAAATTTATTTATGGTTATGCATGAAAACTCATTTAAAACTTTCTTAATTGATTTTATTTTATTGCATTCATTGCATTTTTTAATTTGGTCACACAAACACACAAATTACAAATTTATCGACAAACGACAAACCGAAAAGAAAACTTTTTTTTTTGGCAATTTTGCAATTTTTATGAGTTTTTAATGATTTACAGCCTCATTTACCTGACTTTTCAATAAATTTACTTGGTTTGTGTTGGTTTCGGGCACAGAAAAAATTCCAATATGCTCCTCGTCTGCGTTAGTTTTTATAATAAAAGTCATAAATGTGAATTTTATTATATTGAAAATTTCAGTGTTATGTCACATGAGAAATATATGGGCAATAAATTTTTATTTTATATTGTCATAGAGAAAAAAAATCGTCTGAAAGAGAGATTCTGAGATGATTTGATTTTCTGACCGAATAGAGAGATGCACTTTGTGTGACGATGCAACGGAGACAACGAGACAATATAATAATAATAATGCTTGTCTCTGATAAATGAAAAATGACAAACAATATTGTCTGTGTGAAAATAATAATAATAATAGCAACAACACGAGGAAATGGATTGACCCACATACAAGGCTTTTTGATGTTGTTCGACGCAAATAAAAAAAAAGACCGGAGGCGGGTAATTTTTCATCCATGCACAAAGGGTAATTTTTTATGTGGTTGGGTAAAGTGTTAGTTTGATGTGGATTTTTTTTTTAAATTTTAAATTATCACAGGTTGAGTTTTTAAAAGTTATTAAAGTTGTAATTTTTCAATGGAAATTAGAAAAAAATATTTATTTTTTTTAAAGCTGGTGAGCGACAGTTTTACTTTTGAATATTTTTTTTAACATAAAATTTTTTTTTAATGTTAATATTCATTAATTTTATTTTAAAAAATATTATTTGTTTTAATATTATTATTTTTGAATTTAAAAAATTTTTAATAAATATTTTTTTTGTTTAAAAAAATGGCAATTTTTAAAAATTTATTTTATTTTATTTTATTTATTTATTATAATAAGCAATTAACAAAGCTCTGTCAACACCCCTGAAATTCAATCCCCATAACAACATATTTTTTAATGTGTAAAAATTAAAGTTATTAAACGCATTAAAGATTTTTTTTAATTTAATAAAATGCTTCAGGTGAAATATTTTCAATCAGGTGAAATGTAATTTATTTGATGAGTTTTCCAATAAATATTTTTGTATTGTTTGGATTTCACCAAACTTTTTATATACATATAACAAAAAAATATTTTTGCGCTTTTTGATATTCGCAAAGATCGAGTTTTATTTAAGCTAAAATATTCATCGGTATATTAAAATTAATTAGGTATTTAATTTTTAATATTTTAATTTTTTTTTTAATTATTTCATTTTTATTTCATTAAATTTTTATTTTATTTTGTTTTTAATTTTTTAATTGAAAAATAAAAATTTTTTTATTTAAAATTTATGAAAATTTTAAATTATTTTTGATTGAAAAAAAAATTGATAAATAATAAAAATTTTATTTGAAAAATTTGGAAACTTGAGATTTTAGGTACAAAAAAGATTGAATTAAATTTTTTTTTTTTGAAAAAAATTATTTCATTAAATGAATAAAAAATTATTAAATAAATTTTAAAATTAAAAAAGTAAATTAAATGGACATTTCTGAGGAAAATATTTTTTTTTCGTGGTCAAAAATAAAATTTATTAATTTTTGGTTGGCTTAAAAAATTCAAATTTTTAAGAGTTAATTTTTGAATTTTGTATCAATTTTAAATCAAATTTTTATTTAATTTTTAGTAATTTGCTTTTTTGCAGACCAAAAATTAAATAAAAATTTGATTCAAAATTGATACAAAAATTGATACAAAAAAATTAACTCTTAAAAATTTGAATATTTTTAGCCAACCAAAAATTAATAAATTTTATTTTTGACCACGAAAAAAAAATATTTTCCTCAGAAATGTCCATTTAATTTTCACTCACCTCCTAATTTTCACCTAGACAAGGTGAAACTAATTACAAGACCTAAAATCAGAAAAAAAATATTAATTCGTCAACAATGAAACGAATTTTTCAGACTTCATTCTGGTTGTACTTGACATTATGAATAAGCCAACGATAAAATCTTACAAAGTAATGCAATAAAAGTCGTTAAAGTCATGCCAACCATCCACAAAAAAAAAATGTAATTTAATAAAAGAACGTCTGTTAACCACAAAAGAAAAGAAACGAGGACAAAAGAAAAGCAAAAAAGTGAACAATCTACTTTTAAATCAACTAACATAAGGTTTTATGTGTATTTTAAGCAATTTCTTGCGGTTGTCAAGATATTTCTTGAATTTTTCACGTCTTTTTATGTATTTGTTCATGTGTTCTTCCTTTTAAAAACCACATTTCTTCTTCTTACTTCATCATGAATGCTGTGAGATGCAAAAGCTTGTTTGAAACTATTCCCACATAATTATTTGACGTCTGTATGCTTGAGTGAGAGCTTGAGGTTGATTGTACGTAAATGTTCAATATTTGTACTTTCTGCATGCAAAATGCATGGCAACGTAAGGAAACAAGAAAAACATCGAAAATATTTGTCTTTTGTCGTTTCGTTAAGGTTTCCGAGGAAATGTTCACAAGTGACAAAAGCGAAAAGTGTTCAACTCTAATTTTATAAAGACACACGTTGCTCTGCTTCATCAAGCGATGGCAGTAGTCATTCATGGTGTCAGGTAAATGTCACGCCGCATCGCTGTTGTCGTAATTGCGAGCGTGTAGTAATAATATTGTCGTGGTTTAAAACTGTCTGGTGTCCTGTGGTTTTGTTAAAGGTTAATTTAAAATACTTTAGGACTTTCGATCGCCAGCTGTTTAATTATTTTTTGGGATTTTGTTATTTAAAATCTGAAATATACCTTGGTAAAAAAAAATATTTTATCATAAAAAAAATAAAATTAAATAAAATATTTTTTTTATAATCTTTTAATTTTCTTAACTTATAGGAAAAAAATAATTGCAATTTTAAAAACTAATATTCAAAATTTAAATTAATTTTTTTTTCTTAATATCGAATTTTTTTGACAAAACTTTTATATTTTCGACGCTCAATTATTTGCGTTCTTCTCAGGGCCTAATTGTTTTATACTTTATAGTTTTTTTAGGTGTATTATTTTTTTATATATAAAAATTATTTTAGAAGTTAAAAAAAAAATAAAATAAAAAGATTTTGGGCTTTTTTTATTTAAATTAATTTTAAAGTATTTAATATTATTTATAAAAATAATTTATTTTAAATTAAAAATATTTTTAAAAAATTATTTTCATTTTTTTGAACTTTTGAATAAAATTGTAAAAAAATTTATTAAATTATAAAAAAAATAATTAATTAGAAAAATAAATAATCAATAAATAAATAATTAAAAAAAATATTTTTTTTTGATTTTAAAATTTTACTTATTTTTCTAAAAAAAATTTTGTTTGTTTTTTTTTTAATTGTTTTAATATTTTTTTTTTCAAATATTTTCAATAAGGTACAAATAATTTTGTTTAATTTTTATTATTTTTTGAAATACAAAAATATTACTCAAAGGATCGACGTGAAAGTTAATTTTTTACAAATTTTTCTAAAATGCAAAATTTTAAATTATAATTATGATATTTAAAAAAAAACCAATACAAATTTGGAAAATAAAAATAAATTTCTAAAATAATAAATAAATTAAAAAAAAAAATTTTAAATAAATTTCTGTATTAAATTAAAAAATTATTTCTAAATTTGAAATTTTTTGATATAAATAATATTTAAATAAAAAAAACCAAAGATAGATTTCTTAATTTACTCAAAATTTCAAATCGATTTTTTGCTTTTGTTAAATTTTTTTGAACTATTGTTAAAATTATTGAAATTAAATAAAATTATACCTTTGAAACTTTTAAAAAATTATTAAAAAAAATAATTAAATAATTAAAAAAATATATTGAAGTTAAAAAAATATTTCGATCCATTTTCGATTCATCGGGCATTGGTCGTGATACCGTTAAAGGAAAGAAGAATCTATAACATTGCATAATATTCCACGATGCGATCATGTCTGTGCAATTGCATCTTCATTTACTCCAGAACGGCACGACACGGCTCCGTATGTCGCTCGGTAATTTATTTTACAGCTTGACAATGAGTTGAAGTGAGAACATCATGCATTGGAATGCCATGCATTGACTTTGGGGAGCACGGCAGAAATTTCATATGTATTAAAGGTACAAGACAACCGAGACATGAATTTAAAGTAACTTTTGCTCGGTGCAGCGAACATGAGAGAGAAAAAGAGAGAGGAGATGAAAAATAATAGTGTGACGGGTGATTAGCACGTGCAACTTCCATTCATGTAGAAAATGAACTTTCCAAGGCGAGCAACATAAATGTTGATGATTGTCGTGCCATGTCGTCGTGGTTTCCTTCACTTTGTGTGACTGGAGAGACACAACGATTGAATTCCCCATAAAGGTGCCTCTCATTGCTCTGCAACGTAATAATAATATCATCAAAAAGACGAAGAAAGGCGTAGGCAGTGCGCGCGTTGGACAAAGTAATTACCTATCATTTCCGTTCAAGTCCATAAATTTATTAGAAGGAACTTTACTGCATGTTTGTGACTGACCAAACGATCGACCGACCAACGTGAGATTTCGCAGAAGTTTCCTCATAAAAATTCATTGAACCCCATTAAAAATGTGATTGCTTCATATTTTGCCTCGCTGGGAGCGATGTCTATATTACTTGCTGGCTAGCAATAGATAAGGGATGGATATTAAAAAAAGCTTAAGCTGATTAAAAGGTTAACGCAGAAATTTATTATCTATCATCAACCTTTTAAAAATTTACGCGGGATGATTTTTTTAATATTGAAAGTAATATAATCAGTATCTAGGTGATGAAAAAGTGATTAACTTTAAAGAAAATTAATTAAATATTTTCTAAAATTAAATTTCATTATTTATTTTAAAAAACAACATTAAGCTTTGTAAGTACTTCAAATATTTTTTTAAATAAAAATAAATTTTTTCATCATTTTTTTCTTTAAATATTACCTAATTATTTGAAAATTTTTAAAGTAATAAAATATTAAATAGATAATTTTTTATTTATTAATATTAAATAAAAAAATAAATCAAAGACTGTTTAATGATTTAAAATATTTTTAATATTTTTTTAAAAATATGTTAACAAAAAATAATTTCTTATAGATGAAATATAAAAATTTTATTAAATATTTAAAAAAAATTGGTACCTATTATTATTTTATTTTATCAATTTTTAATATTTTAATATCAACAAATATTATTAGAAAAAAAAATAAATAAATAAATAAATTAATAAATAAATAAAATAAAATAAAATAAATAAATAAAAGTATTTTTTGAAAATTAATATTTATTAAATTAATTTAAAATACCTAATTTGTTGTAAAAATATTTTTTTAAATAATTTTTCATTATTATTATATTAATTTTTAATTTATTTATAATTTATTTAATTTTAAAATTTTTATTAAATTAATTTTTTTTTAATTGACTAACATACTTGAAAAAAAATTAAATTAATATTAAATTAAATAAAATATTAAATACTTAATGATTCATTTTCTTAACCTAACCTAACAAATAAAAATAACTTAAAAATGTTATGTAAGTTAAAAAAAATAATGTCAACATTTTTTTTTTTGTTTTTCAGAAAAATATTCTAGACCTTCTCGCACCACCGAGTGAGTAAATAAAAACAACACAAACGCCTTTTTTATAATAAATATCATCGATAATGATACCAATAAAAGTTTATTTACCTTTTATATCGATTATGATCCTCATCTCAGTAAAAAGGCAAAAAAAAGTTATAAAAGTGTAAAATAGACAACAAAATATATCTTTGATGCTCCTTTTTTATTTTTATAGCGAAAAAAATAAAAATATTATTTTCCATAATTTTTAACTTAACAAAAAGTACCAGTCGCCTCCACTTTTTAATTTTTTAATAAAAGACATTTATTTATGATGCTCAAAATGCAAATCAGTTCAAACCCACGTCAAGTAAACTGTGCAATAATAATAAAGATTAATATCGTGACTCATGATGATTAACGTTAACGAGCCATTTGGTGCGTAGCTGATAAAAAAATTATTACATAAAATAAACATGTCAGAATAAAAATAATATAAAAAAAAATGTAATCCCGAATAAAAAAAAACAAACAAACGTTTAACGGTAAGCGCAACAAGAGACACAAGTGAACGAAAACAAAGATTATGTGTTAAGCTGCTTACAAAAGAGTATTAAGTGACACAAAGCTCGTCGACACCACCAACCTCGTTGCTGACGTACAGTTGATGCAATATTATATTTAATGAGGGGAGTTCAAAAGAACATTTTCGGTAAACAAAGTTGTTAGTTGTACTTTTAAATAAATTAAAATTGGTGGTAATGACGGTACACGAAAAAAAGGTCGAGAAAGAAAATTCTCGAGAAAAAGTGTAAATTGATTGTGACGAACGCCCAAAGAAACAAAAAGTGTAAATAAGAAAATGATGAGAAATTCGCCTTGCAGCAGACAATTTTTTCGCAGAAATTCGGTCTGGGAAAGCACTTCGGAGAAGCCAAATTGATTGAGACAATATCAAGTTCATGACGCAAAAGGATGTCATGATAATGAATTCGTTGGATGGAATTTTTATTTATTTTGGAAATGCAAATTCTTTTAAAAAGTCACCATGAAAAGGAGGTAAGATGCTTTTTTTTACATCAAAATCAACTGGATTAGGTACCAATTAACAAAAATATTGTACATTGGGGCCCCAGTGAGACAAAATTACCTCCCTTTTTAAGACCCTGGGGTCTTAAAATTAAGGCCCACAAACTTTTACATGGAGAAATTCCGAAATTTTTATTTTTTTGAAAAAATTAGAAAATGAAAAAAAAATTTGTTTTCGAAAAAATAAAAATTTTAGAATTTCTCCATGTAAAAGTTTGAGGGCCTTAATTTCAAGACCCCAGGGCCTTAAAAAAAAGGTAATTTTGTCCCACTGGGGGCAAGATTTTAGTAAATGGATTGAGTTGGAATTAATAAATGTGCATTGGGTGCTATTTTAAAATATGCATTGGGGTGTAAGTTCACAATGTGCCTTGGGGCAAAATCTCTGAATATGCTTTAGGGCATTTATCCCAATGCATATTCTTAAAATTTTTCCCAATGCACATTTTTAAATTTTGTCCCTATGTACATTTGAAAATTTTGCACCAAAAGATAAACCTTTATTCTTGAACTCCAACCCGATTCACAATGTGAAATCTTGCCCCAATGAACATTCTTTATGTTGGTTGGCACTTTTTTGATTTTAAAGTTTTGCGGATATTTTAGCTTGCGAGACTTGGATTTTTTATAGTTTTTAATTCCTTAAGTTTATGAGACCGAAAAATTCACTTAAAAGGATAATCTGATCCTTTGAAGTATGATCTTTTTCATTCAGAAGATCGTTTCTCTTCATATTTGAAACGTTACCAGATAAAGTTTCCAAATTGAAAAACTCCAAAAGAATTTTTTTATAAAAGTAAAAAAAAAATAAAGTGAATCATCATGAAAATTTCCTTTTGCAATTTTGCACTTTTGTTCATCAAATAACAGGAACTAACTAATAATAATCATTGCAATCACGTCCACATTTTTCTTGATATCCTTCCACATTTTCTGCAAACACTTTTTTTTTTAAAGAAAAGCAAAATATTTTTCCTTTTAGTGTTTATTATAATCATGCAAAATAAATAGCTAAAAGCAGTTACAATCCTGTTTTGAATATTTTACGTGATGCTGGTTAGAGAAAAAGTTGTTGTACTTTCCAAGTAGAAGAGTTGATAATATTCACTCGCCTACTTAGCTGTTTTTTTTTTGCATTGCGACATTTCGCAGAATAAAAAGTTGAACTCTGCTTCTTAGATAGGTGACAAGAACTACAGGCGAAAGCATTTCTGAGAAAATGTTTTCTTTTCATGCCTGTCTAATAACCAAGCAAGTTTTTGCTCACACAAAAAATCGAATATTTCTTGATAAAAAGTCTTTTATTGGTAACAACGCAAAAAAAAGATTGACATTTTGAATTATAAAATCCCGCACCGACTTCGGCAAAACTTCGATTTTCTCCATTAGATGCGATAAAAATGACAAAAGTTTTAATGTCACTTTAAAAGAACGGATGACCTGTTCTCGTGCCTGAATTGAATATTAAGCGAAGACGTAATGGCTGAAGTGTCCCGATAAAACAGCAAACTTTCCTCAGGCACAAATTTTAATCCACTTTGATTTACACTTTTTTCCTTTATATTCTTCTTTCATAGCTAAGCTCCATGATTGAGTAGGAAAATTTTCGTTTAATTGGAAAACGATTTGTCCCCAACAAATTTTGAGCGAGAGACGCCAGCCAGGGGGTGAAGGCAGACGATTGATTAACGCACAGGTGAGTTTTTACGAAAATCCATAGCAAAACGGATGTCAGAGAAAAAGTATAAATCCATAAATCTTCTGTCCTCTATTCCTGTTTTCGGCTTTGCTGGACTTGGCAATGGTCGTTTGCCTATTTTTGGGTCAAAGTTAGATTAAGAAATTAATTATGTAAGGATTGGAGTGACACGTTCGCACGCACACCTGGAATATTTCCTCTGCACGTCCCATAATTTTTGTTCGTTGAGAGTTGCGGGTTAATTGGTAAGCTGCTGTCCTTTTTTTTCCAGAAACTTTTTTTTCCTATTTATTAATAAATATTATTAATCATACGATCTATGACAGGATTCGCATGACAAAGCAAGGAAAAACAAAAAAAAATATTTTCTTGGGAAACTAATTTTCTGATGCAGACTTTTATTTTTGCTTTTATGATTTTTATTATTTGAGGATGTTATTAGGATGGAGAACACGGCACACAACACACTTAGGAAAATGAAAAACAAATTTTACTCCGGGATATTTGTTTGTTTATGACGGTTCCTTGATTTTTATGATGAATATTATTATTGTGATTACCGGTACTACGGAAGAGATGAGGAGATATATGACGATAATTTTACTGGAATGGAACATGAGGCCGATGTAAAATATGAAAATGTTTCACATCACATTCCCATATTGAATAATTTTGTAACAGGTAAGCTAATGATTTTGACAAAACAATAACAAACTGTTAAATATTTAAATATTTGCTTAGCTATGGCTGAATTTGAACACAATTCTATGAAGCAACCAAATAACTGACTCAACAGAAGAATTTTTATGTAATTATGAAATACTAAGCGTAAATGGAATATTATTACAATCATAAGTAGGTATGCCAAAGGGAATTCGTGTAAGCAGTTTGATGAATAGATACTTTGAAAAGTATGTATATTGATTGCAACTGGTCAATTGAAACCCATTGAAACAATTGTTACGAGTTAAAGATCAACGTTAACGGCATTATGAAAAAAAGGGAACTAATCATAGGAATCCGTGTTTAACAGTTTTTTATTGGAACACCAAAATTAAGTTTTACTTCTTCTTTAACCGTCAAGTGGAACAAACGTGGATAAAAAAATATTATAATTCAGGTATAACACTTTGCTGTTCAAATCAAAGCTCTTTTTCTCAACAAACAATAGTGCAAGGAATGTTTCATAAAAATTAAACATAGTAACTGTGTATCTTACACGGTCTTTTTTTGCTGCTACTGTTTCGCACTGCATGAAGATACAACACTCCGTGAAAAGATTTACAAATCTTCAGACAGGTCAATAAATAAGGTGTTACGATTAACCAACATGTTACGACTCTTAAAGTATCAATGCTCAAAAATAAGTGATATCCAACTATATATGCTGAAAAGCAGAAGACAACTAAGAGTTTCAAGAAGGGCAGTATACGACTCAGTGGCATAAAGGTTTGAATGCACAATAGTACATACTATTTAACGCGCCCTATTAGAGATTTGTTCGATAAACAAGTGACACAGAACAAACAGATTAACACCAAAAACTGCTGCAAAAACATTATTTAAAACATGGAAGCTTCTTTGTTGGCATTTGACATACTATTTGATCATCCGGAGGATGACTTTATACTTGGAATGTTGGGGGAACGGCATAGAACCCTCAGAGGGCCAAGAAGACAGCACGGAGTGCAAAATTATGTTGCCGAAATTGTACCAAGGTACAATTTAGAGGACTTTCAGGAGCTTGCACCCATCGCGCAAAATTTCGCATGTTTAATTTAATTTAATTTTTGAATTTTTAATTTAATTTTTTTCAAAATCATCAAATTTTAGAAATTTTTAAAAAATCAAAAGATAGGATTAAAAAGTTAAGAAAATTCCATGAAGATTACTCCAAAATTAGTGAAGATGTAATGAAAAAAAAACGGTTGGCTCAAAACGGCTCAAACCGCTTGCGCCAATCGAAAGCTGAGAAAATTTTATAAAGATCCTTCATACATCATTTCTCTCTCAGACTTCTCTAAATATGTGAAAATTGATGAAAATTTGAAAAAAAATTCTTTGCAAAGAAAAGCAGAGAGAATTTTTTCTTTGCGTCTTTGCGCAAAATTTTGCTTTATAGTTTTGCGCAAAAGTTTTGTGCAAGAGCCAAGGATTAGGTAAAATATTGGCAATGAATTTAATGAAGCTACTTTCATACAAATTTACAAAAGGGACTAGGGCGAATACTGTAACTAAATTTCGAATAACAAATCAAATGAAAAACGAGAGACATTTGTTTATTGTATCGGCCTTTTCTTATATTATTATTGAGGAAAAAATCATGTTTGAGTAGCATTTTGTAAGTAAACATTAACGCTTGTTAAAAAGTCACGAAAAAAAATCTTAAAAAGGTTAAGCATAGGATTTTTCTCATTCCGATGAAAAATTAAACGTAAAAAATAGTCCTTTGAGCTTTGAAAACGCTTTAAAACACTAAAGCTTAGAAACAAAAACATCAAAACGCGCTGAAACTCTTCCCATGATGTTGATTAATGACTTCTGGCACACTTGAAATTCAAATTTCCTCCAACTCCATTACATCCCGTGAGCACGTTTTACTCGCAAACATACAAAAATGTGGGTTTTTACAGACCTTCCCTCACAATACCTTTCTCATCATCATCGTTGTCTGTACATTTTTTTTTGTTGCTCGTATGATTACTGGGGCAAGCAAATTTTTTTATAGCAAAAACGTGAAAAAATTACAAAAACATGACAAATTATTATTTTATCATAATATTCACTCACTTTTTCTCTTTGCTTGCCTCCGACTTGGATGACGAACGGGTTATGCTAAAAGACACCACCAGACAGTTTGTCATCCTCGCATTTTTTAAAAAGAAGTAAATCTGTAATAAAGAAAGAGTTATGCGAAGAAAAAGAAGCTTTGTCATGCGATACGATGACGAATGTTCATAAAAAAAGGGACGATCAGTGTTATCTACATTCTCCTAAAAAAAAAATACAGAAAGAAAAGACGGAAGAGAGAAAACCGAAAATATTGAATTAAATTTTATTACTTACATTCAGGCACATCATTCGAACGAATTGAAATGTGGATAACCACATTTTATATCGACTTACACAGACAATCTACATCATCATTGACATTCCTCGGTGTCTCGAAATGGGGAATGTGTGCCAATATTCATCATGTCGTCAAACAAAAAGGTTGGCCAGGAATTTTCTTCGAGAGAAATTTTTGTGTTTGTGCAAAAAAAAATTAGATTCAGGTCAAAATACTGCCATCACTTACATAACAGGAGCCATAAAACCGAATTTCATGCCGTATATACCTCAGAAGTACACAAAAATGCCATTACAATCGAGGAAATATTAAAACGCACACACAGACATAAGAAGACATCATGAATGACATGACACCCATTTTAAAAGTACACACACAGAAAAAAAAATCTTAAATACTTCAAGTAGCTTTAAAAAATTTGTTTGAATTTGTTTGACAACGAGAGATTTTTCGGCACATGCAGAAGGAAGAAAAACCGGAGAATATGGTGTAAATTTTTAATATTATTACGTATTCAGTTGTCGTTATCATTTAAGTTTCGGGTATTTTGCGTCCGGATTATTTATCAACGGAGACCAGCAAGCAAACGACGACGACAGAGGCAGACAAATAGTTCTTTTATTATCATAGGATTGTGGGGTTTTATGTGTGGAGTCATAAGTGGTCTTATCAAATCAAATTTGCATAATCAGACATATCCTTCGTTTCGTGCCCAGTGGGTTTAAATTACTGTTCTTTATAGCTTTGAAGGTTAAAAAAAATTAAATTTAAATTTTCACAATTCTTTTTTTTTAATTTTTATTAAAAAAAGAAAATTCAAATTAAATTTAATAAAAAAGAAAATAATTCCGAAAATTATTATTTTTTATTAAAAAAAAATTATTTAAAAAATTTTTAATAAATTTTTTTTTAAATTAATTAATTTAATTAATATTTTTAATTAATTTTAAATTAATTATTAATTTATATTTTTTATTAATTTTTTTAAATTTTTTTTAAATATTTTTTTTAATAAAAAATAATAATTTTCGGAATAATTTTATTTTTATTAAATTTCATTTTAAAAAACTAAAATTTTAATTTTTATTAAAAATTAAAAAATAAAATTAAAAATTTTCTTTGAAAAAAAAAAAAGTTAAATAATTTTTAAACTACAAAGACCTTTAAAAAGAAACCATTTCCATGTCCTCTGGGCACCAGTTTCTGTGTAAAACTTGCAAAGAAATGAAAAAGGTTGCCTTTTAAAACAAATTGAGAGAGAGAAAGTTTTTCCATAACCTCAGACAAGGGTAAAGATGAAGAAGCAACGATGACGACGACACGGAACAAAAGGTTGTTTGTATACATTTTTAAAGAACTCTCAAAGAGAAAGAAGACTTATTTCATGGTATCTGTTCGGAGTGGATAATCGTCGTAGAAACGTTTTTCTGCTAAAATAACATAAATAAAAGCTTAGAAGGATTATTATTGCAATGATGAATGAACCTAACATTACTTAAGAAAACGGTCCTTCGTGGAAACGCCTGGTTTTTTATAATTCGAAAAACGTTTCTTACCTTTGCAAATTGCAAAAGAAATGAAGAATTAACTAATTTAAACTCAACGACGACGATAATTTGATTAAATCTCCTCCTTCTTGTTGAATGAACTAATTAAAAAAATTTCTACTTTCTCACTCCAGTTAGAAAAAAAAGAAAAAAAAAATAGAAATCCCGTGGAAAAGTTTAATGAATCAAAAATTAATTGAAAAGTTGGATGTGAGGAAAATTTTTTATTTTATCTTACATTCGATGATAGAAAAACGAAAAATTGAGATATTTAACAGAAACAGATGAGATGTAATTAGAAGTTGTAAAACTACGTGATTTCGATGTTATTAATTAAGGAAGGAAGTAGAAATTAATAGAATTTACATGAATGAATGGGGGACGTGGAACGGAAATTTTTTGTAGGTTACAAGGTTAATACGTGAAAAAGTTTTGTTGAAAAATTTTTTATTAGATTTTTTTTTATCTCAACAATTTTTTTTTATCTATGTATGAAATTTTATGCTTTCTTTATCAATATTTCTGATTTTTGTATTTATTCGATAAAATTCGTGAAAAGAAATTAAATTTGAGCAAAAAATAATTCTAATAATAAAATTTTATTCAAAGAATATTCTCAAAAAAAAATTTTTTTTTTTCAATTTTTTTTGTTTTTATATTTTTTTTTTTCTTAATTTAAAATAAAATTAAAAATTAATACAGAGTTTTATTTTCTTCATTTTTTAAAATTTTTATTAATAAATTTTAATTAATTTATTTTTTTTTCTGTAAAGTATTTTGACCTCGAGACACTCAAACTAAATTACAATTAATACCTCAATAAAAAAACCTTTTTTTCTAAGAAAAACCAAACAGTTTTAATTAAAAATTTTCCTCTCGACTGGCTAGACTTCTTTTCTTAATTATTCATTTCTCATATATTTTTTTTAATTTCACCTCTTCACGTTGATTAACATTCCCACGTAAATTATCCCGCCTTTCGTTTAATCTTAAAAAATTCATCAATGTCTCTGCATGTCATGAAAAATTCAGTCCCCTCCTCCGAGACGCAAAAATCCATGAAAAATCTACCAAATCCCGTATTTATCCGTTTTGAATGGCTTTTTAATGTTAAATTCTCACATGCATAATAAAACAAGCAAACAGTACAACTTTACAACAAAACAACATTTTTTCTCGTACTGCTGCCTCCGTAAATGCATTCCTTAATGCAATTCCCCAGCTCAATAAGACATTAAAAACAGTTACTTTGTAAAAAGCCATGAAATTTTTATAAAAAACTTTCGACGAAGAGAGACAGAAAAAAAAACTAACAAATACACGCTCAAGTACACTCAATCAGCATATAAAATTGTTTCGGAAGCAAAAAGCGGCAAAAAGTTGAAAACGGAGTCAACTTTTTATTTATACTACAGAAAAAGAGGAGGAAAAGAACGACCTGCAAAAAAAAGTGCAACAAACAAATGGGAAAAGTTCCTACAAAACATTTCAATTTCAAATGTAACGTCTCATTGCTCGCTCTTTCGTTGCAATCGAACTGATTCTATTTTTGACGCATTTTGAAGAAAAAATGCAGCTCAAGTCACGTGGTTTTTTTTAAGTCACGTGGCTTAATATTTTTTTAAATTTAAAAAAATTTTAGGTCACGTGGTTGAAAAAATTCTAAAGTCACTTTTTTGAAAAATTTTTAAGACACGTGGTTGAAAAGTTATTTAAGTCACGTGGTTTGAAAATTCCTTAAGTCACGTGGTTTAAAAATTTTGTAGATCACGTGGCTTGAAAAATTTTTCAGAGTACGTGATTGGAAAATTTTTCAGGTGAAGTGATCTAAAAAATTTTTCAACGCACGTGGTTTGAAAATTCTTTAAGTCACGTGGTTTAAAAATTTTAAGTCACGTGGTTTGAAAAAAATTTTAGATCACGTGGTTTGAAAAAAAAATTAGATCACGTGGTTTTAAAATAGTTTTAAGTCACGTGGTTTGAAAATTCTTTAAGTCACGTGGTTTAAAAATTTTGTAGATCACGTGGCTTGAAAAATTTTTCAGATCACGTGCTTTGAAAATTTTTCAGGTGAAGTGATCTAAAAAATTTTTCAACGTACGTGGTTTGAAAATTTTTTAAATCACGTGGTTTAAAATTTTTTCAGATCACGTGATTTTATAAGTATTTTTAAATTTTTTTTCAAAAATTAAAAAACCACGTGGTTAAAACGATCACATAACGAACGAAATCCAAATGCGATTAAAACGTTGGCTTTTCTCCAATCGACAACTTTATAATTTTTTTTTTCCTCTTTTGATGTTTTGCTCGAAATGCTTGTGTTTAGTGTGTCGCATAAGTAGTTTTGTTAGTTTTTTTCTGTCACTTTTGTTTTGAAGTAGTACCTGTTGTGTCTGACACTCAAGCAAACGACAAAAACTTCGTATTACAAAAGTTTCAATTCCCAATCTGCCAACTTTTTCTCACAACTGCGTGTGACTGATAATCAAGAGTTGAATTTTCTACCTTCCACACCTTTTACATGTCTCAATTCTGCAAAGAAAAAAACCATTTCAATTAATTTTTTTTTTCAAAAACAATTTTATCAATTATCTGTCGTCCCCTCTCTCTGTGTCCCTCTTGATTCAGTCGCTTTAATTAACAATTGCGATGATGATGATGATGATGATATTATACTTGAGGGCAATTGGGAAATAAGTTTCACATAAAATAATTTAAAATTTTCCCTGAATTTAATTTTAAAATTTAATTGAGCAAACAACAACAACAAAAAATAAACTCGCAAAAGTAATTCTCTTTTATTTTTGTTATTATTACTATCTCATAATGGAAAATACTCGATGTGTGTGAGTATGAGTGGGACGGTACGGAATTTAATCATGATGTGATGCTTTTTTATACATATAAAAACTCTCAGGTGGACGATAACGTCTCCACTGTATTTTTTTGTTGGACATTTTATTACTTTGGCTTTTATTATTTTTACGTTTCTCAGCATTTTAATTGGTATTTGGATAAATTTCTAATGTTGTTTTGACTCTGCTGCAGAAAAAAAGAGACATGAAATGAAAATTTTGTTTTTTTTTATTGACCAAGGCTACGATATTTATTGTTGAAATAATTTTAGGAAATTTTTAACGTATTATGAAGTATATAAAAAATTTTTAATTAAAAAATTAATAAAAAGGAGCGAAAAAATTAAATTAAAAAATATTAATTAAAATATTTATTAAAAAATATTAATTTAAATTGAAATATAATTTTACAAAAAATTTAATTAAAAAAAAAAATTAAATAAAAATAAAAAAAATAAAAAAAAAAAAATTAAATTAAATTTTTAAATCATAAATATGTTTTTTTTAAAAAAAACTTTTTGACATATATAATTTTAATGTTTTAAAAACAAATTATTTTTTATGAAAAAAATTTTGAAATTAAAAAATTTTTAAAAATTATTTATTATTTAAATTTTTTATTAAAAAATTAAAAAAAAAAAATTAATTTAAAATTTTTTAAATAAATTTTAAAAAAATGAATTTAAAATTTTAATTTTATTAATTTTTTATTAAGACTTTGCTTTAAATTTAAATTTAAAAGAAGGCAGTTATTTTGACTAATTTTCTTTTAACTCTGAATTTTTTAAGAATTTAATTATTTAATAATAAATTTTTCTTTATTTAAAAACAATTAAATACAGAAAAAATCATAAAATTAAATATAAAATTCTCTTGAAAATTTTTTTTCAAGCAAAAAAAGCCATAACTCTAATAAAATTAACAAACGTCAAAACGTCTTTTTGTCAGACTTCCTAAACACTCAAATTTCTTCAGATATAAATTTAAAAACTTTTTTCAAATTATTTCATTTATTTTTAACAAGAACTCGCTGTCCAAAGTGATTAAAATTTTACAACTTAATAAAATATAAGCAGAGAAGCCACCTTAATGAATTTAATAAAGACAAAAATGAGAAAATGGAAAAATTCCATTCGCTTATGAAGTGAAATCATCATAAAAAGAATAAATGAAGGAAATACGTTCCTCGTCATCACGATATCTTCCTTAGTCGACACACAAAATCCACAAATAAAATATAAAAGAAATAAAAGTGGAACGACAATTAAATAAAATAAAAATTTATAAGAGAGGAGAACAATAAAGCAATAAATAAAATACTCATAAACCTGCTTAGACACACTTTTTGCGTGTACCTCACTCTTATATACCATTTGCTGCAATGAAGCATCTTTTTTATATCATGTTACGAACTTTTTCATCATCGTCATTGTTTTTCCTTGTTGTTATGTCCGTACTCGTTGCCTCGTCCTTATTACACAGAATTTTATTGTTTTGTATTTAAAAGGCGAACAGACTCTTTTCGAAAAACAACAAAGTCATTGTCGTAGGTTAGGTTGGACTCGGTTTGCGGAAAATTGAATTCTGACCACGTTTTTGCACTAAAAAATTTTTTCCTTTGTTTTTTTTTCCTCAAAACTTTCTTGGAAAATTTATTTGTATGACTGGAATAAATTAAGCAATTTTAATTACCATTTTGTACATGTGCTTGAATGAATGGACTATCTCAATGTTTGAGCGAAAAATAAAAAAAAATCTAGAAAACAGGAATATAGATATAAAATTCATTAGCCCACGGCTACATAAAAGCTTTATTTTATCTCTTCTTGTGTTTGGTCTTGTTCGGCAGAGTTTTTTTTTGCTTTTTTCTTGCATTTAGTGTTGTTCACATAATTTGTGTTGCTCGTTATGGCATGATATAGTGCATCTATGTTTTTATGATGTATGAATTTGTGTTCTGAGTATGTTTGAGTGTTTGTATCTTCAATTACGACGTGTGTGGGTATTCACTGAGGAAAGCGTGGTCGGAGAAAAAGTTGTCGATTTACAAATGTTTTTTTGCATGTTGGTCTATTTTTGTCAATTGAAAAAACGGTTTATAAATGGTTTTATTTCTAAGCTAAAATAGTTATAGTGATCTTTAAAGATCTTTTTCGTATTTTCTTTTTTTTTCTTAAAAATCAATAATTAAAAAAAGATTTCTTTTTCCATTTTATCTTTAAGAAAAAAAATCATTTGTTAGAAATCGATTTAAAATATTTTTAAAAAATTTAAAAATATTTAAAATATACTTTTATTATTTTTTTTAATTCTTTAGATTTTCGCAATGCAAAAAATTGATATTTAAAAAATTGATAAAATGTTGTTTTTTCCGCAACATTTTTCAAAACATAACTTTAATTGAAATATAATAATTCTTAATTAATGATTATTTTTTGCCTGATTCTTATTAATAAATTATTTAATTTTTTTAAAATTATGAAAAGAAATTTAAATTAATTAAAATAGATTAAAATAGATAAAATATTTCAAACTTAAAATTATGAAAAATATAATAAAATAAAAAATTTGTTGAATTATTTAAGTAAAAATTAATATTTTTCAAAAAATTTGTGAATCTAAATTAATTTAATAAATAAATTTTTAAATAATTGCAATAAAATAAAATATCGTTCAAAATATTTGAAAATAAATATTTTCATAAGAAATTGTCAATTTTTTGGAAACTTTTTTAAAAAATTTCAATCGTTATATAATCAATATTTTTGTTGTTTTGATATATTTTTTATGATATTTGTGTATATAAAAAATTGATAAAAAAACTTTTTATTAAAATTGAAAATAATTAATATTAATTTTATTGTCAAATTTTTATTTGAAAAAAAAAATTTAATCGTTAAAAATGATTTTTAATAGTTTTGTTGAAAAATTTTTGAAATAAAAATGGGATAAAAAAAAAAATATTATGAAAATACAAAATGTCAAAATTTTTTTGTAATTTTTATAAAACTTTTTTTTTGTTTTAGGTATTTAAATGATTTGTGTACGGTTGAAAAATTGATTTAAAAAAATTTTAATTAAAATTGAAAATAATTAATATTATAAAAAAAAACAATTGTCAATTTTTATTTTTATTTTTTTTTTTTTGAAAAAAAAAAATCAATAATTTTTATGAAAATTAATTTTAAAAGAAAATTTATGTTGAAATACGACTTTCAATAAAAAAAAATACTAAAAATTGATAATTTGTCTTGAAAATTTCTTGAAAAATTATGAAAATACACCAAAATATGGTAATTTTTGATGAAATTTTTAATTTTGTTTTTGAGCGGCCTTAACTGATTTATAAAAAAAAATATTATTTTTTTTTAATTTATTTTTTTATTTTATTATTATTTTTTTTTTGTTATTTTACGATTGTTTTTAAAGCTTCAAAAATTAAAAAAAAAATTGACAAAAAAACTGCCATTGCTATTGAAAATCTCAATTAAGTTAGCTTAAAAAACCAATTAAATTAATTATTTATTTAATCATTTTTGAAGTCATTTATGAGTTTAAAAAATAAGCTCTTAAGAACCTTATGAGCTTCTATTTTAATTGATTTTTAATGCATTAAAATTACATATCCTCTTAACATTAAATCCAGTTGGATGGACAAATGACAATCCATTCGGATTATCAAAAATATCGGATGGACAAAAATTAACATAAAATTATTATTTTTTTTTCAACAGAAATTTTTTTCCTGTTTCTGGTTTTACAGGATCTTCATTGTTGTGTCAATATTTATTTTTCAACAATCAGAATTTCAAGAAAAAATTCTAAACGGTAAGCAGGAAACATTTATGGTGACATTCCCCAAGGAGATGATTTTTTGCGCATTTCTACTTTTAATTCAATTGTTCCATACTTGAATCGAGTAAAATTACTCGCCAAATTTAATTCAATAATCTTTCAATCAAAAAGTCATCATATTTCACTTTTATTCTCAATATTTCATGCCAAATCATTTTTTTCTCGAGAAATCCATTTTAATTCAAATATTATTTATTCAATTGAAAACTGTTACGATTTTCATATACGTCTAGCTATCAGACAAGATACAACAAAGATGGAGGAGAAAAAAAAAATCCAGATGAAAACACATGTTTGTCGGATTTGTTTCCTATCAAAAATCTGATGCATGCTATGAATAAGAAATGCAATGCCGCTTGTATCTTATCGTCTCGTAAGCTTGTCAGATTGAATATCTAAGTGAATCTGGTTGTGTTTCACGTAATTTGTTGTGTTTCTTGCATAATAAAATGACGAACAAAAAAAAACACGACAAGCGAAATCGGATGGAGGAAGAGTCAATTTCAGTGGAGAAAATCATTTTGATGTGTGATTTATTTATTCACGGGCATGACACTAACACTACGTTGCGCCGTTATGGCAACAAAGCAAAAACAACAACAAATTTATCCAATCATGTGGAATTTAAACAAAAAAAAAAATCACGGGAGGCACGACACAGGATGAGAGTAGTCTCTCTCTCGCTTGAGCTTGTCAGTTGTTATCAAAAACATATTTTGTTTTAAAATTTAAATTTTATTGTCTTCAAAAATAAAATAACAACATTCTCATATCCCTGACACGCCATGCACGGTGGTCTAAATATTAAAAAAAAAATAAAATTTAATATTTTTTTTATCATTTTCTTTCTCAATTTTGTGGAAAAAATTCTAAAATAAAAAAAAATAGGAAAAATATTTTTTTATTGGTCTGTGATTTAAACAATATAAAAAATACCATTTTGAGCTTAAAACTTAAGATTTTAAAATATTCCTATAAATTTTAATTCTAATTCTCTCGAATGTTGAGTTAAAAAATTTTTTTTTAAAAATCATAACATACATACATATTAAAACATTAAAAATATTAAATGAAAAAAATTAAATAAAATATAAAAAAATAAAATAAAAAAAAAATAGAAAGAACTGTCGAAACTAGTAGTGTTAAAAAATGTTTTTTTAAATAAAAAAAATTTTAAAAAATGTTTTTATTTTGAAGAGATATCAAAAAGGTGAACCTTAAATTTTATAAAATTAATTGTAAAATTTATTTTAATTAAAATTATTTAAATAAAAAAATAAATAAATAAATAAATTAAAAAAAATAAATAAATAAATAAAAAATAAATAAATAAATAAAAAATAAATAAAATAAATAATTTTAAATAAATAATAAAATTTAATTTAAAAATAAATTTAAAAAAATTAAAATACGTTTGGGAAAGTTTAAAAATTAAGAAATTTAATCTACATTAAAATTTATTTTAAACAAAGCAATTTTATTTATTTATTTATTTTTTTATTTGGGTATTTATTTTTATTTATTTATTTTTTTACTTTTTTTTTAAATATTTAAAAAAATGACTTTGAGTCATTTGAATATTTTTTTTTTGTTTTTGATGCACTTTCAACGCAAAACCTACTGTGCGTCATCCATCCGACACGATATGCAACAAGATAAATTGTTTTTATGCAACTTTTATGTTGCATGACTGCTAATATTTTATTTATTTTTATTGCTTGTCTGTACATCTAGACAAGTCAAGTCAAGTGGATAAGAAGGCAATTTTCATCAAAAAGTATGATTTTTTATGTAAAATGTCTCTCGTTTTGACTGCCAGCTACAATTTACTTAACAACAACCTTTGCTCGTCGTGCAGCAATTTCGTTCTGTCTTGCGATGAAAAATCGGTCTGTCTGGTATTTTTCGCTTTTTTGCACATTTTTTGTTTAGAAAAACAAAAAAAAAAACAAATAACATGAACAACAAACAACGCATGGGATTTCCACATCACCATAACTTTTTTTCGTGAAGTGCGGGAAAAAGTGGAATGCTCTATCTTACCAACCATCTTTTCTCGGATTGACAGTGTTGAAGTGCGCTTCGTATATGTTTCCCAAAAGCGTTTTCATCTTCGTTCGTTCGTTAGTTAGGTTTGCTTGGAAGCGCACAAAGTGCTTTTAGCGACTTTAGCAGTGAATGAGTGAGTGCGATGTGTGTGTCCGTGTTTGTTGTTGGTATTTTCCGTTGGGACTCTAATGGAATTTTTTTAACTAAAAAATGGAAATGGTGGCAAAGCGCGATTGCAATTTCAGTGGGATGAAAAAAAAAGACAGGCGAGGACAAGTGGATGGATTTTACTGATTTTTTTTTATCAAAAAAGAAAAAAATTAGGATTTGAGATGTGATTTAGGTTATTTTTAAGTCAAATTTATTTAGAATGAATATTTGTTCAATTTTAGGCATAAAATTGGTCAAAAAGTGGCTTGTTAAATTTATCAGCGTTTTTACTTCAAAACGCTGATTTTTTTGTTACGTCAAATATCGACCAAATATGAACAGAAATGAACTTTAGAATGAATATTTATTCAATTTTAGGCATAAAATTGGTCAAAAAGTGGCTTGTTAAATTTATCCAAATATGAACAGAAATGAACTTGTAAGTTAGATTAATTTTTTTAATTTAGTAATTTTTTTATTTAGTGATTAAAAATAAAAAAAATATAAAAATTTAGGAAATGAATTAGGTAAAAATTCATATTGAGTATTAAAAAAAATTAAATTAAATAATTTTTATCCATTTATATTTTTTATATAAATTAAATAAATTAATAAATTTATTTTAATATAAATTTAAATTAAATAAAAAAAATTATTTATTGAATAAAATATAGATTTTTTATTTTTTTTATTCCTAATGTTTTTTTATTTTTAATAAATATGATTTAACTTAAAATTTTCGTTTTTGTAAAAAAATAAATTTAATAAAAAAATTTTTTATGTCGAAAAATTTCTTCATATTAAATTAAAAATTATTAAATATTTTTTTTTATTTATTTATTAATTTTTATTATTTTTTTAATGATTTTCTTAATCAAAATTTCCTTTTGTTTGTACCTATTGTTTTTTAAATTAAAAAAAATTAATAAATATTGACAATATATTTTTTAAATGAATTCCTAATTTCTCAAAAATTGACAAAAATTATTTTTTTTTAAATTAAAATATAAATTTTAGTACAAAAACATGACATTTTTTAATATATTTAATGTCAATTTTTCATTTTCATCTCTAACGAAAGTGCTAAAATCCACTTTTCACTTCTTTCGTCATGGGAATCCATTTTTCACAATGCACACATTTTATTTATTTTTTCACTTATTCTTTTCGTGCCATAACCACGAACACTCTCTTTTTAAAAACAAATTTAATGCTCGCTGTTCTCTTTTTGTATGTTTTCTCAAAAATTCGCCACGTTTATTTTATTTGGTGCAAAAGAGCATTTTATTATTAAATTTGGCAACACTTTTTGTAATGGAAATTTTTCAGGCTTCTTTCTGTATTTATTTTCCATTGAATTCATGCAAAAAATAACATTTTAGACTGATGCTACATTGTTATGATTTTTTTTGTGTGTGTGTGTTGCTAAAACGAGGCGCTGCATGAACGACATTACATTTTCGATCTCAAAGGAATTAACTTTCGTTCATTTCAATTTTTTTTTTGTAACTTTGCTACACAAAGTCTGTCCAAAGGCAACAAAAAAGAAGAATAAACGAACTTTTACGATCGAATAAAATGTTTCGTACGTGTAAATTTTTGAATTGCAAGTCTCCGGAGAGGTTGCACAAAAGTTTTAGTTTGTAACATTTTCCGATCCAAAAGTTTCAAATCAGATTCGAAATTTATTATTTTTTGGCAGTTGTCAACAACATTGCCGCTAATCACTTTACGCTATGAACTTAACAAGCCACACAAGTGTCGAATTTCAATAATAAACAATTCTTTATTGTATTTCGGGCAAAATTGCAGCAAGCTAATAAACTGGCATCGTTCCGCATTGTAATAATCGGCATTCAACAAATATTGATTTAGGATACGACAAAAGAGCTTGTTAACGCACGTTAAACAATTATGAAAAGTGTATCGAGAGTGCGGTCGATTCTGTTGTGCAATGTCAATAAATTCAGCGAGAGGTACTTGGCAGCGTAGTTTACACCAAAGTTTAATTAAAAATTTATGAGAGGCACATGTGAATGGAGTCGTTACGCAATAAATCACAGAAAGGCTTTTGTGTGCCGTTCACTCTTAATCTGGATTAACGGGAAATTTATTTAACTGTCGAATGTAGCTGTGAATGTTTTATAAGGTGCGACTCGGTCAAAAGTGAAATTCAGTGAGCAATGATGACGTGTAACGGTGCACTTTTGATTCAATTGGACTGAGGTAAATTTTTAAAAAAAAAAAAAAAACTTAATATTCGATACAAAATCTTTGGAAAAAATGATACTAATTGACTCAAAAGTTTTTTTTTTTTTTTTGATAAAAATATTCGAAAAAATTGGTTCCTTTTGGATATAAATAATAAATTACAAATAAAATAAAATTAATTAATAAAACAAAAATATTACAAAATTTCGTAGTCTTCTCAATTTCTTTTGAAATTCTTAAAAATGTTTTTAAAAAAATCTTAGAAAATCTAAAAAAAAATTTAAAAATTATTTTTAAAAAAAATTTGAATTATTGATTTAAAAATTTATATAAAATTTTAAATAATTTATTTAATAAAAAATTTATTAAAAATCATAAAAAATTTTAGATTTTTCAGAAAAAAAATAAGTTAAAAATATTAATCTAAAATGTTTTAAAAAAATATTTTTTTTTTGCTAAAATTTTAAAATGAAAAAAATTTTTTAAAAAAAATTTATATTTTAATCAAAAAAATTTTTTTTTTAAAAATTAAATTAAAAAAATATTTTTCAATTTAATTTTTAATAAAAAATTTAAAAAAAAAAATTTACGGTAGTTATTTTTTATTAAATTCTACATTTTTTATTTGAATTAAATTTTCAAAGAAATAATTTTTTTTTAATTTTTCTAAATTTTATATTTAAGCTTAATATTCCATTACTTTGCAATTTTTAAAAAATTTCTTCATTTTTAAAATTAAAAAATTGAAAAATTAAACGCAAGAAATTTAATTAAAAAAAAATTCTAAAAATAAGATAATAAAAATAATCCTAAATTAAGTTAATTTTATACATTTTTTAAGTAATTCTACAAATTTTAGTTTCTAAATTATAAAATTTCCCCATTTTTCTTAATTTAAAAAAATTCAATATTTTTCAATTTATGAGAGAAAAAATTTCCCATAAATAAAGGTTGAATTTCTTTTTTTTCCATGTGACATTAAATTAATTTATTAAAATCTAAAAAATGAGTTAATTTTAATTAATAAATAAAGAACAGTTTAAATTCATTTAAAGTAAAAATTTTCTTAAATTCTTATAAAAGTTGAACAATCTATTTTACGCTAGTAGCTCTAACAAAAACTTCTACCTTAAAATCATCGAACACGTGTAAAAATTCCTTTGTATTCAAAAAAAGATTGTCACACGTGTCATCATTGTCGACATATCCTTATTAAACTTTTAATTAACTTCATAAATATTTTCCTTTCCAGTCTACTTCCTCGCAAAAAAAAACACAAATTACGATCGACAACCTTTCAATAAGCCAGAGAGAAAAAAAATTCACATAAATAAAGAGTTGAATTGTCTTTTTTTTACCATGTGACAGTCATTTATTCTGTCAGCACAGGTGGAAGGAAAAAAAATTGAATTTCTTTCATTAAATCACAAAAGCAAACGAGAACATGTTAAACGATAAATGGATAGATGAATGACAAAAAGGGGTGACAAGTCTCAAGTTCAAGCATCACTTCAACATAAAAGATCTCATCTCATCACATCCTTATCCTTATCTACGTTGTCATCTATACCTACATACCTTTTTCCATGAATTGAAGGTAAAACGCAGCTGATAAAAAAAAGTACACACTCACTTTACTTACAACAAGAAGAGGTCTCTTCAAACTTTGATATCGTTCTCTAAACGAGGGAATATATAAATTCTCATCTGTGGCACGATGACGACGACTAACACGACGCATATGGGGGATATTTGACAACATGTCGTGTATAAAGCCTAGGATAATGTGGTGGATGTTAGAAAATAATGTTTTCCTTTATTTTTTATTCCAATTTTGCATCGGATCGTCGTCGTTGCCGCCGCCGCTTGCGATTCAGTGAGACGTTATACGAAAATAGAACTATTATTATTATTTTGCAAATATTATTAGAGTGGCTGCAAAGTCCTCGATCGCTGCAAGGAACGATTTCTGAGACAACCTCATTCCGAACATCTCTCGTACGAGCGAGAAGCGAAAGGAAAAATTGCAATATGATGGCATATGGTTGGGAAATTTATGTAGCTCATTTAATGAAAACAAGCTGACATTTATTAGAGAAATAATGGTATGCATTTATTAGAGTCAAACGGATCAGATTGGTTTTGAATGTGGCGTTAATATGACGGGCAACGATGACATGCTTGAGAGAGATGTCGATGCAATATTTCTTTTAAGAAGTCATAAAATGAGGTAGAAGTGAGATTCAATCACGTCATTGTCGTCACGAGAAGTAAATAAAAGTCTTATCAGCAATTGTTGATCGCAATTACTCATACCTTCCTGCTTACCTGAGAAAAAAAGTACAATTACATGAAAGACTTTTAGGATGAAAAAAGGCTTGAGCGTATTTTTGTTCATGTAAAAAAAAAGTTTGACGTTTAACTGAAATATTAAGTTTAATTGTAATATTTTTAATTTTTTTATTGCAGAATCGATAAAGAAGAAGATATCTTTTGCTTATATTTTTCAAAAAAGCAGCCGAAACTTTCTATATGGAAAGCCAAGCAAAGGTAGGTTATATCAAGTCTATACAAGTATCAGAAGACTTGCTATGGAAGTAGGCATGTGTTTGCCATTAAGGAAGACATTGGTAAAGTAACGGACAGTCCTCGGAACATGAGTATTAGAGATACAGTTTAAGCGTTGCAAGAACAGCAGTTTCGAAGACTTGATGTCGTTTTTATTGTAAGTTTTAATATTCGATAATCAAAGCTCAAGGAGCCTTAAAAAACGTCAGAACAATTGATGCAAATATTTCGTAGCTTTTCTGGGCCACATTTCGTGCGTTTGATTTCTTCAGACGGTATAAGAACTTTAAAAGAACTTGGAGTCACCTATATTGAGTATTATATTCGGTTTGCCGAGATAAAATTGTCATATGTTAAAAATGTTCAATACTGATGAAGATCTCCAAGCAATTTTTTTATGAATGTGTTTCGAACAACTGCTCTGCATCTAAAAAATTGCTACTTTACTTTAATTCATTTCATTCTTTGTTTCAAATGTTCAACATAAGAAAATATGCTGTAGATGAGATCTGATGGATTTCGATAGGATTCAATTTTCCAAGGGCGGATCCAGGGGAGGGGCATGGGGGGTATTTGTCCCCCCCCCTTTCAGCACAAAATATATTAAAAATAACAAAAATACCAAAAAATTGACAAAAAAGACCCGAAAATTGAAAAAAGACAATTTTTTGCTGATTTGCCCCCCCCCCCTCTTTCAGCTCGAAATGTACTAAAAATTGCAAAAAATGACAAAAAAAACAATTTTTTATTTTTTTGCCCCCCCCCCTTCAGAGCTCCCTGGATCCGCCCTTGAATCTTTCACTTGTGCTTCCAAAAGTTGTTAGAAATAAGATTTCGTAAAGATTTTCGTTTCAGCTGATCCTCTGTATCCCGTTGGGTACATATTTCAGTTTAATTTAGCATGATCAGTAAGGACAGACAGACAATACTCAAACCAGCAAATAGCACAAAATTTCTCAAAAATTCCTTTGATTAAACTTGAGGCAGTTTTAGCCGACAAAACTTTTGCAATACCAGCTCGGAGGTAAAATGTAATCCAATAAAAGCCACTTTGCCACTCCACAATTCTCTTTCATCAAATTCACCGAAAAAAAAGGTACTCACCGTAATGGGAAGCCGCAAAATAGAAAAGTTTAACTATAAAATTTTACATAAATTGAATAAGTTGATCAATGTGTGCGGTATCGTTTCATTTTATTGCAGCATCGCTCATATCGACTCAACGGTAAAAATGTAACTGATTCCATTGAGCAGGTAACATGTAAAATCAGATTGATGAAGGTAATTTACGAGACTCAACCAATACTCACATTGAAGTAGTAGCAATAATAAGTGAATCCAAAAACCTGTGAAATTAAATTATTTTATCATCATCTGTCTGGTAGGCCGGTCTAATGCTGCTTTATTTAACCATATTTATCGTACTACATTCATCTGACAGTAAGAAGAAAATACATTTGTGTGAATTTACTTTTTTTTTTCTAGAAAATCAAAGCTTTAACTAATAATATGCATGGCAAGAGTCAGTGATGCGTGAAATATTGTTATCATCCATGGCCTTGGTCAAACAAGGAAAAATGAATCCATTTGGAAGACTTTCTAAATTACTTTTTTTTTGAGGAGTTTTTCGTTAGAAAAAAGAGACTGGAACATAATGGATTTTTTATTGTATTACCATGCAAACCAAGTTGATGAGCAAGATAAATTTTAGGAGGAGGGAAAATAAGAAAATTAATATCATTTGTCGTCTCTTGAGTTTTTTTTTCGTTGTTTGACAACGTAGTTAGTGGTGAGACTAATTATTGGATATTTTTTCTTGAAATAGATTTTTCGTGTGGATTTTTGTTTTGTCTTGTTCTTTAGTCTTGGTTTTTTTTCGATCAAGCTTTAACTTTTTTGTTAAGTTTTTTTTTTGGATCACAAAATATGTGAAATCTTAGTATTTGTGCTCTGTGGAAATATTCAAAAATGTTTTAGGCCGCTCCAAAAAAAAAATCAAAAATGAAGTGCAAAATTTTTGAAAATAAAATGGGGGGAGGCAAAATAAAAAAAAATACTATACAAAATGACAAAGTTTTTAACTACAGGGTGTCCCGTTTCGTTTTAGGGTACTATTTTGATATCATTTTGGACCATTTTGAGCCATTCTGAACCATTCTACTGTTTTGAATTTTTTTAAGCCATTTTGAACCATTTTGGTACATTTTCGACCATTTTCATATCATTTTCGATTTGCCATTTTGGACCATTTTGAACCATTTAAAACCATTTTTAATTATTTTAATTTATTTTTGTATTTTTTAAGCCATTTTGACACATTTAGGCCTTTTTTGAATTATTATTTAATATTTTGGGTAATTACTTGCCATTTTTGCCCTTTTTGTATCTTTTATCATCCATTTCATATTCATGCAAAATCAAAATTTTTAGAGGTAATTTTTGACTTAACAGGTAGCAAAAATCTTCGAACTGGACTTAATTTTTTAAAGAAAATCCATGAAATCTAAATTTTTCGACACTTTATGCTCTTGTTGATTAAAACTAAGTTAATTTGATATGTTTTACGAATCGTTGAAATAGAAGAAATTATCTAATAAATTGAGTATAATTTGAAAAAGTTTTGATAACGTTTTCAAGCATCATATTTTAACAAAACTTTTTATTTTTGATCCTTATTCAATCCTTATTCAGATCATTCAATATCTTTTTAAAAAACAAATTGTACCATTACACAACTGAGAAAATTTAAAAAAAAATTTCTCATACATGCCAATGTATCGAAGTTAGAAAAAAGTGAAAAAATATGTTTTTTAAAGAAAAATTTCAAAAAATATTGAAAAATCATGAAAATTTTGACTTCATGGGTTTTCTTTTAAAAATCAAGTCCAATTCGATGATTTTTGCTTCCTGTGAAGTCAAATACTACCTCTAAAAATTTTGATTTTGAATGCATATGAAATGGATGATAAAAGATACAAAAAGGGCAATAATGGCAAGTAATTACCCAAAATATTAAATAAAAATTCAAAAAAGACCTAAATGTGTCAAAATGGCTCAAAAAGTTCAAAAATAAATTAAAATAATTAAAAATGGTTTTAAATGGTTCAAAATGGTCCAAAATGGCAAATCGAAAATGATATGAAAATGGTCGAAAATGTACCAAAATGGTTCAAAATGGCTTAAAATAATTCAAAACAGCAGAATGGTTCAGAATGGCTCAAAATGGTCCAAAATGATATCAAAATAGTACCCTAAAACGAAACGGGACACCCTGTATTTTAAAAAAATTTGAAAAATTATGAAAATACACCTTAAAACGGGCATATTTGATGAAATTTTTAACTTTTTTTTGTCCCATTGAATTTTCGAATTCTAAAATTTAATTTTTACAAAAAATTAAAAAAAAAATCGAAATTTTTTTTACAGGACATAATTTTTAAAAATTAATTAATTAAATTAATTTTTACTTTTAAATAATTAATTACAAAAATTATTAAATAAAAATTATTTTAAAAATAAAAAATTAATAATAATAAAAAATAAAATAAATAAAAAAATAAATAATAATAATAAAAAAAATTAATTTTATTAAATGTAAAATTGTAGCTCAATAAATTTTATAACTCAATTCAATACAAATAAAAATTATTTTTTATTACATTTTTTTTATAAATTTAACCCAAAATTAAAAGATAATTGCAATATTGATGAACTTTATGATTACAAACGATTCGTAAATTTGACGTTTAATTAATACGTGAAAAAATATTTTTTTCATTTAAAAAAAAATCGAATGTGTCACTCACGATAAGGTTAAAGCACATTCATCCCAGAAAACAAAACGTTCATTATTCTCTTCTCAACTGCACTGCGCTCGATTTTTTTCTTCTTCAATTTATTTTCCATTTCTGATGCGAATTGTTTGCAAAAAATAACATTTCAATCATCTTTTGCGACAGTCGCTGACAGCAGAAAAAAATTATTAAATGAGATTTCATGCAAAAAGGAAAGTGCACAATAAGAGAAGCGGAAAAATATCACAATTTATTCATTTGATAATTGCTTGTCTACACAAAGCGACGTTTCGTTATTAGTCTCGTCATATTCACAGCTTCCTCTCTTGCAATATTTTTTTTTGTTCTCGCAAGTTTTTTATTCTTCAGAATTATTCAGGTGGAGAAAAGTTTTTCATTGTTTCAAGACTAATTTTTGAATCGTTGGTTCAATTATTTTTTTGCAGTAAAAAAAACGAGAAAAGACGAGAAAACGATGATAATAAACTTGTATCATCAAACATTTAGAATTATCCGAGATGTTTAACGAAAGAGAAATTCAATTATTTTTAGATTAAAAATAAAATGAGATGGAAATGGGATAAACTGCAATAAGAAATTCTCTTTTTTAAAGCATTTAACAATTTGTGTAAACAAAAATTTAATTCGTATTTACTCATTGAAACACTTTTGAATTGCGTTTTAAATTGGATTATATTTCTCATTTCACCATTTTTCAGCACTTTTCGTAAACAAGCAAAATGGTAAAGGAAAGTTTATCTGAAAAAAATAACGAGAGGAAGAAAATGCATTTTCGCATTAAAATTACGAAAATTCAGTGAGACGTTTTCTCGCAATAAATCAATTGAATTAAATTGTTTGTTGTTTGTTTCTTCGATTCTGGGAAAATCTTTAGTGACGCATTTAATTGAATTTCTGCCTCGATTACACAATTAAACTCGATAAAATCGCTTTTAAGACGTTTTTCCATCAAGGAGAAATTCTTTATCACAAATGGCAACTTCAAATTTCAACTCACCTGAAAATCTGCTGTGTTTGTCTGCCTTTCGATGATTGAAAATTAAGAGAAACCTTAATGAAATTTATTGAAAATTAAGAGAAATCTTAACAAAATTAACTGAAAAAAATTATTTAAGTTATTTTGAATTAATGAAAATATTTAATAATTTTAAAAAATAATTAAATTCAATTAAATAAAGTTTAAAATTTATTTTTATTAATGATTCATATTTTAATAAATTATTTTTATTTAATTTAATTGTAAATTATTTTAATTTAATTTATTATTTAATAAATTATTTGATTTAATAAATTAAATTAAATTGAATTAAATTAATAAATTAAAATAATTTTTTTACAAGATAATAAAAAATATGTTTTTTTTATGAATTTCTTATATTAAATTTAAAAATTTATTTAAATTTTTCATAAAAATTAATTTAATTGTAAAATCAAATTTATTTCTTTTAAATTTTTTTTTTAAATTTTTATCAAATTTATGTTAAAATACTTTAAATATCTGAAAAAAATATTTTTACACCTCTGAATTGAATTTTGCGATAAATCTTCAAATGACGGATATTATTTGTTTCACACATTTGCTCAAACTTGAGTAAATAAATCAAAAAAGCATTTTGGTGTTTCAATATTTGCCACTTCTTATCATTCGCTACTCAAACAAGACACACGAATTTTGATCGAGTATTTTGTTGTTGTTGTTTTTGGGATAACAATAGAGTTTATCTTTTTTAGCCAAAAAGAACAAAAAAAAGAATGTTACAAAAATAAAAGGGATCGCCGATAAAAAAAGGAGCAAGGAGAAACCAAAACAATTTTTATCGGTTTTTGTTTCGTTGTTTAAAAAAAGGATGTTTTCGAATAATTAACCAATTTTTTTCTTCCTTCACATTCGTTTGCTTGTTGTTTGTTTAAAGTTCATTGATTTTTTTTTTGTTTTTGATAAAAATGGCTAGACCGGTTTTTATTGTCAGGTCTGTCTGTATCAGATTATTTTTTTTGGAAAGAAAAACTTTTTCAAAGAAGGATTGACGTTATCCAAAAACTATTGATTTAAATTTACAGAGCAGCAAAGTTTCGTATAAATTGTTTTGATATTTTTTATCGAATGTAAACAAAAAAAAGTTGGGGTACTTCTTGATATTTTCGTCAAAAAATTTATTTTATTTAAAAAAAAAGTTGAGAGAAGAATTTTTTTTTGTATCTCGAGATCGAAAAACCTCAGATCTGGTAAAATCAAGATTCTGAAGAAATTTTAATTTTTTTTCAAGTTTGCTTTAAAAAAAAAGATTAATTTTCATAGAATATTTAAAAAAAAATTTTATAATAATTAAAATAAATAAATAAAAATTTAGATAAATTCATAAAAAGGTAAAAAATTATAATTTTAAATCCACAAAATAAAATAAAAATAAATTAGCTTGAAAAAAATTTTTTCTAAATAATTTAAAAATTGTTTTTTTTATCCTCAGAATTTTTGTTTGTTTGATAATTAAATAACGCGCTTAAATTATTTCGTATTAAAAAAAAGTATTTCAATCTACTTTTTAATTGTTCTATTAAACGAAGGAAAAAAATCGCTTTGAAAATGTTAAACAAACAAAAGTTGTTTGATCCTAACACTCTCTTCTATTGAAACATTGTTCTAAATCCTGCAACAAACAAAAGAAGTTGATACTACGTCTGTTTGAATGAAAAGGTTAATCCCACGTTAGTTGTTGGACTTTCCATTCTCTTGAACGGCTTAATCCATTCTCATTCAGATTTGTGGCATTTGACAACCAAAAAGGCAAAAAATAACACATTTTGTGGCCTCTGATTAATGCTTCCTATCTATTGTTTTCTTTTTCCTTTTGCCATTGAGCGGTCACTGACATTAGATAAAAATTCCGTTTCGTGTTTTGGTTTCAGAAAAAAAGAACAATGAATTCAAAAAATGGAGACGACTGGTTTTTTTTAAATTTTACTTTTGTTTAAAGTGGTCCTGCAATTCTCGCTGTCAACTAAATTAAACAAAATGTCAATAAAGCATTAATGATATTAGTCGCGTATATTTGCTGGAACAATAAAGTGACAACCGAAAATGATTCCGATTTGTAAACTCGTCGAAATTTCTATTGTTTGTCAATGCGTGCTCCACTTTTGTGTCTCTCAAAATCAACAAAACAACAACAACGATAAAATCGATTATCTCTGGTTGACATTAACAAAAACCAATTATTTATTTTGTGTTACGTCATCCAATCTATTTCCTCCTCTCGTATAACTCTCACTTATCTAAAAAAAAATGGTTCTATTGTTGTGAGACAAAGATGCGCCGAGAGATAGCGAGGTGTTGGAGTTTCGCACCACTCAAGTATTTTTTTTTATACAGCATTTCGAAGGAAAAATTTGGTATTATTACTCAGGGATGGACGGTCAAATTATGCCAGGTTAAAAAAATTAAAAAACATTTGAAAAAAATAATAAACAAACCACGTGATTAAAAAAAATCAAATTAAAAATTCAAATGGTTACAAAAATTTACTAAACCACGTGGTTAAAAAATCAAATTAACCATGAGGTTTACGAATTAAATTAAACATTTAATTTAAACTAAAAAAAAAAACAATTTAAAAAAAGCCTAATAACTTTTAATATTAAACAGACCACGTGGTTAAAAAAATTAGAAATATATTCGTAACTTTAAAATTTTAATAAACCACGTGGTTTACAAAACCGAAATGCGTTTCAATCATTGGTTCTTATCCAAACTTCCACTCTTGATATATTATTTTATCTTTTTCAGTAGAATGAAAGTAGTGTCAAATCAATAATCAGTTTGTATCCCTCTCATTGATATATATCCTTGAACGGAAAGATCTGTTGTGTACGCCAACATTGACCTCATTCATTTTTTATGTCAGCATAGTTTAATATATTTGAAGAATGTTGCCTCGTCGCATTATCGTAAAAGAAACGTAAAATGACAGAGCGAAAGACAATTCCAATTTGCGAACGTAAATAGTGCTCGACCGATCCTAAAATAACAAATGAGCATTTATTCATTCTCTTGTTATTCATTCATGATCACATTAATCGCAAAAGAAGACGTAATTTATTTGTAGTGCGATCTTCGCATTATTTTGCACAGACAGACAAGATAAAGTCTTGACATGACACCAATAAACTTGCATTGTACTATTATACTGTTAAAAAGATACAAAATACAGAAAAAAATACACAAAAACAGTCAATTGAGTGAATACAAGTTAGCTTCCTAATCGGAAACCTTTTTGCGACATTTTTTCTTTTCTTATCTACGTTTTTTTTTCTTTTTGCCGTCGACCCATTATTATTGTATTGAGTGTTTTTCTTTTTTTTCCTTCGATTTTTCTCTAAAGGCTTTTATAGGAAAAAAACTATTGAAGTAATCGTAAATGTGATTTAGGAGACAAAAGAGCATTTTGAACGTATGATAGGTTTGTAATCGTTAAATTTCTGGTTATTTTTTGATATGAAACCGTAATGAATTTGACGAAGAAAAAGAGTTTAATGTTCAGACCAATAAAAAAGGAAAGACAGAAATTAGATTGTTGAACAAAAAACACAGGAAAAGATGTTTGAAGTGCCTACTGATCGATTCAATTGTTCATGTCTCTTTGTAAAAAAAAGAAGGGATTCTAGTTCTAAGGCCTTAATAAGGCTCGAGTATTTCGGGTTCAATAGAATAAAGTGTAAATTTAGTTCAAATTTATTATTATCTATATGATATAGTAATAAAATTTGAAATTTAAGAAAATTTTTGTGTTTTCAAATTTTTGGAATCTAATAAATGCTTAAAAATATAAATATATTTTTTTAAATTTAAATGATTTTAAACTTTTTGTAGAAAAGTTTCCTAAATCTTAAATGAGACAAAAAAAAAGACTTTTTTTACCCTTACTCTTACTATTAACGGATTAAGACGGAAGTCTTAATTTTTGCTTTTTAACTAAAAATCTTTAACTTTTTGCTCTTCATTACCCTGTACAGGCTTTCTAGGTTTTTTTTGGTAGTTCTGGTATCCATATTGCGTTGATTGAATCATTTTTAAAAATAATTCCCTTGAACTTTGGATAGTACTCAGTATCGGGAATATCATCCATTTCATTTTGCACAAAATTAGCAATAATTTCTTGTATCGCTGGTGACAGGGTTTTACTATTATCTTCAAATTTAACTTGCACGAGGTATTCTGCTGTTTCGAAAGCTTGTTTTTTGGCCACATTGCCTGGAGCGTCTTCTGACAACGAACATTTAAAAGACGTCAACTTGCTATTAGTACTATCCATCTTTTTGTTATTACCCAAATTAAATTTGCCTATACCTTCTGTGATGGGTGTCGTGCCGGATGCTGACTGATTGGAGGTATTTCCTGCTGTACTAGTTTTCGCGTCTCCTTTTACCATTCTTTCAGTAGACTTCGATTTTAGTAATGATTTTCTTCTTGTCACCGGCATGAGTATCGCCAAAAAAGTGAGGGAAAAAAAGTTGCTTACCATAGCACTCTGAGTGTAAAACTTATAAAGAAGTGGTCTGTCGCTCATAATTAAATTTTCCTTTCATTAGTAGACTTTCGTAAATAAGACTTTTCGTATTGTGATCATCATAAGCTGAAAAGACGACAAATTGAGTCATGAGTGTAAATAGGTTATACTTAATAGATAAAGCTATAAGTATCAATGATCCATCATAAATATGAAGAACCAACAAAGCAAGTTAAAACTTTTGGTTTCCACGAATTTCTTTTGACATCTAGAGTATTGGGAATAAAGTTCACGGAGGCTTGTCTATATCATATTGTTGCCTAAAAATGATATTTTTGTATTAAAAGCATTTAAATAACAGTATCTAAACTTGGAAAAAAAATACTAAAATTCAAAACTTACCTCAGCATAGTTTTTTCTTGCTCGAGCTTCAGAGATCGAGCAAAATTAAAACCTCCATTCCAACACTTCAAATAATGGTCGCACTAATATTAATGGCGATAGTTCGTAGAAACAATAAAAAGTTTCAATTTTATTGTCTTTTCATTATATCGCTTTGTCCCACACTGAGTACCATTACTACTTAGCTGAGAGTAAGGACAAATAAATGAAGGAACATAAAATTAGTGTTGATTGATTGATTTTTTATCTGCATCTTCTACCTTGATCAATAGCTTACCTTTCCATTTTAATAGCAAATTAATGATTAATGATTTGGAAAAACGCAAACCTTGAATTAGTATTGCCCCAATAATTGCTTGTAAATATGTCGAATCAATTCTAACAATTAATACATTCCTCCAGGAAATAAATGACACTGATTATCGCTGACGACGATGATTTAAATCAATCCCCTTTTGCCTTTGGGCATCAGATAAATGTGAAAATGTATTAAATCCGGTGATCCTGTTTGTCGTTTTAGTGTAACTGATTCCGATATATTTTTTCCGTTTTTCCTGCAGAATTTATTGGGAATTCATTGAAAATTATTTGTAAATCCTTTAAAATCCCCTTCGAGTGTTTTTCACCAGAAAAATGCTATAAAAATGATAAACTTTATCTTCTTCGTCGTCTTCGTTGGCGTTTCTAAAGTGTCAGCCAGCATCTATTTGCAATAAATCACTAATGATATCTTAAACAACATTTTATTTGCACCGCAAGGGACACTCAATTGAACACAGATTTATATTCACTCTGCCTCGTTAAATAGTGTTCGTTATGTAAATTTTTCTCTCTTTCATAGACACACAAAAAAAGTCTATCTCGTTTACGATGTTTCAATCTCCATCAATTTAGTGGTAAAAAAAAGTATCCTCTTTAATCATTTTATTTGTATTTTGTCACAGTACATTTGTTAGTGCCACAATTTGCTCATTTTTTTTTCGTCTATTGTTATATCTGTCCGTTTGTTTCATGTTAATGGCACATGAAATTTTATTTGAATACAAGCAAAAATAAATGTCAAACAATGGACATGAACAACAGATCTGTTTGTTGTTAACATCGAGCGAATGGGATTTTTTTTTCGATGTCAAAAAGTAACAAAAGAATAGTTATCGTGGATTACAATAAATGGCACGGATCGTGCTGATGATTATTCAATCAAAAAGTTATCATCAGACAAGTTGGTTGGTCAGCAGGTTTGATGATTGATATTTAGTTCAAACAAGCTTTGTTAATTTTCGTATTAGAAAAAAAGATTAAAAAAAACTGCGTTTTCAGTAATTTCCTATATTTTGCTTCAATTTTTCTTTTTTTATTTTAGAATTTTAATTAGGTATGAAAATGATTTTTATTTAATTTTTGAAGAACTTTTAAATTTTTATTTTAAATCTCTTTTGATTTTTTTTATTTTACTATACTATACTATAATTTATATAAATAATTATTTTTATTTTTAAAAAACTTATAAAAATTATTTAACTTTATTAAGTTTTGGCCTCTCATGCTTTTTTCTTTTGCTTAAATTTTAAATTTTAAATAATTGAGGTTTAACTTTATGAACTTTCTCGAAGCTTCTATGAAGGAACATTCTATAAGTTTCTAAAATATTTCAAAAAATATATCAAAAAATATAAATCATTTTTTATAAAAAATATAAAAAAAATTTTAAAGCTCATCAAATTAAAATTGAAAAATTTAATTAATTATTTTTTTTTATATTTTTATAATTGTTAATATTTTTAATTTATTAATATAATTTATTTAATATAAATTAATTATTTAATTTAATTTATTTTATATAAATTATATTAATAATTTTAAAAAAATCAAAAAAAAAAATTAATAAATCAAATTTTTCTATTTTGATTATATTTGATGAGCTTTAATTTTTTTTAAATAATTTTATAAAAAATTATTTATAGAAATTCATACAATTTTTTAAAAAATTATGGTAATCTAAAAAAAATAAAAAGAGAAATTAAATTTAAAACAAAAATTTTAAAGTTTAAATTGAAAATTAAATAAATAAATTTTAGTTTTAATTTTTAAAAAAAATATTAATCAAATTTTTCAATTTTTAAAACTTTAAAAATTATAGAAATTCATAGAATTTTTTAACTGATATTTTAAAAAATTTTAATTTTAATTTTTTTTAATTTGTTTTTTTTTTTTTTTTTTTAAAATAAATTATCATGAATTTACGAATTTTAAAAGATATCCCTTTAAAAAGTCAACCAAATAATGTCAATCTTTTATCAAACCAGAAAAAAACCATTCTAGTTTTTTTTTCATAATTTTACTAAAACGGAAAGTCTCAATATTGAAAATTAATGTTTTTGCATATCCTGTCCGTTCCGTTGGCTCTCTATTGTTGTCATTTCCCATTACTTTTATTATTATTATTTTATCATAATATATACGGCAAAAAAATGTCCAATCTATTTTTGTAGCTCGTCGTGTGTCCCTCGTGCCATCGTTGTCATAGGCGAGGTATGAATAGCAAATAAAAACAATGCTGCCGCATAAAAATCCTGTAAACAATGATATTTTTTTTTGTTTTGTTGGTCACAATGGGAGACGATGGCGAAAAAAAAATCTGACTAATGTTTATATACAACGACTCGACTCGTTATTTATATGGGTATTTATTCGATGTTAACAATGCAAAGCCCAATTGTGGCGCACTGGTTGCCATTTCTGCCAACATTGAACGCATTGCAAAAGGCACAAATATTATTTTAGGCAGTGTTTGTGTTGATTTATGCGAGAATGGTGGCGTGAGAAGGGATTTCAAATTCGATGATAAGAATTTTATATATTTTAAGAGCATTCGATTTTTATTTTATTTTATTTTTTTTTAAATCGCCGGTGGAAAAAAATTGTTGGCAAAAAATCCGGAAGAGGAAAATTAATGAATAAAGATTATTTTTTTTGTGACCTTTTTTTGTAACTGCACTTTTTTATTTTTTAAATAAAAAAATGGTAAAAAGGAAACAAAAACAATGTCAAGTCCAAGGTGAAAAAAGTCATTAAAATCCACTCATTAAAATTTCTAAAAAAAAAAAATTAACGACAATTTCTTTCCACCCTCGACGTAACTTTTTACAAATAAAAATTATTAAAAATTTATTTCTTTTATTATTATCTTGCATTTTTATGACTTTTTGCAATTTTATTATAACAAGAAATATTCATGAGTGTGTCGACGGCATGGCAGCGCAATATTAACTTTTACAACATTTTATGTAAAAATCTGGCGCGGATTTTCTCGCAGCAAGAGATAAAAATTAAATTAAATTTTTAAATCCATAACTCAATGTTAAAAGAACATTACACATTTCTCTCGTTCTCTGTGTCGTTTCATACATGTAAGTTGCTGCCACGTTACAAAGACTAAACTTTTACAATTATTGTCACGTGTTTTCAATTTTCATCTCATAATTATTGTCATATTGTATTATTAAATCTGTGTCGTTCGCTTTTTCTCCCACGTTATCCGGATTCGTTGCCAAAAATTAAAAAAAAAGTTGGAAGATAAAAATTCCTTCGAAAAAAAAAATCTTTTTCCATTTCGACAAATCGTAATTTTCTCGTCGACATTTGGAAGTGACGGAAATTTTTTAGTTTTAAAGTTGAAATATTTCCATTGAAAAAAAAAACTAAAAGTGTGTCAAGGAGAAACGAAATTTTATGAAAAATCAGTGTTTCAAGTAAATGAACATCAGTCACATGCTCGGTCGTCAATGATTTCCTATTTAAATGTCAAACAGCAATAAATCTTCTGGAAAACCCATACATCAATCTATTTGAGCGCCATGGCAATTGGTATGCAAGGCAGTCTCTTGCAACTGAGAGGAAGAGGAAAAATGGCAACTCATCATTCAAATATAGATCCGCAAAATATGGTGAATTCAAATTAAGAAATTTTTCCCGGTGACGATGATGTTCATCGTTCATGATGATGAAAGGAAGAAAAAAATTGTAATCCAGCAGACAAAAGTGTGCATAATGCTTTTCTTGCCGCGTTCCATTTTCGATAAAGCTACATGTGGTTCGTATAAAATTTCTTTTATTTTTCAATTTTTTTTTTCGTTATATGAGTCTCGAATATCGCATCGCCTAAATGGAAATTAAATTATGGAACAGCACGTGCAAGTATCTCCGCTTACTTTGCTCCGTTATTGTGTGGCGAGACCACAGCTTGACGGCTTTCAAAATGAAAATCATTTACTTATGTTCTGGTTCTGTGTAGCTCATCATGTTGGTTTTCGAATATTTTTGATGGTAAAATAATTTTTTGCTTTGGTTTGTCTGTCTGAAAAATAAAAAAAAATTAATTTTAATTTTAATTTTAATTTTAATTTTAATTTTAATTTTAATTTTAATTTTAATTTTAATTTTAATTTTAATTTTAATTTTAATTTTAATTTTAATTTTAATTTTAATTTTAATTTTAATTTTAATTTTAATTTTAATTTTAATTTTAATTTTAATTTTAATTTTAATTTTAATTTTAATTTTAATTTTAATTTTAATTTTAATTTTAATTTTAATTTTAATTTTAATTTTAATTTTAATTTTAATTTTAATTTTAATTTTAATTTTAATTTTAATTTTAATTTTAATTTTAATTTTAATTTTAATTTTAATTTTAATTTTAATTTTAATTTTAATTTTAATTTTAATTTTAATTTTAATTTTAATTTTAATTTTAATTTTAATTTTAATTTTAATTTTAATTTTAATTTTAATTTTAATTTTAATTTTAATTTTAATTTTAATTTTAATTTTAATTTTAATTTTAATTTTAATTTTAATTTTAATTTTAATTTTAATTTTAATTTTAATTTTAATTTTAATTTTAATTTTAATTTTAATTTTAATTTTAATTTTAATTTTAATTTTAATTTTAATTTTAATTTTAATTTTAATTTTAATTTTAATTTCTTTGTCGATTTTATGTTTTTAAGTGTAATTAATTTTTGATAATTTTTAAGTAAAATTTGGTAATTTTAATTTTAATTTTAATTTCACTCAAATTTAAAAATTATACATGCATTTGGCCGACGTTTAATTTTCGCAATTTTAATGTTTAATTTCTATTTTAACCACAACTAAAAAAAAGTATTTTTTAGTTAAAAGGCTTACTATTTTAATTTTTTCCAAATTTTAAGTGGCCACAAATGGGTTAATTTTAATTTTAATTTTAATTTTAATTTTAATTTTAATTTTAATTTTAATTTTAATTTTAATTTTAATTTTAATTTTAATTTTAATTTTAATTTTAATTTTAATTTTAATTTTAATTTTAATTTTAATTTTAATTTTAATTTTAATTTTAATTTTAATTTTAATTTTAATTTTAATTTTAATTTTAATTTTAATTTTAATTTTAATTTTAATTTTAATTTTAATTTTAATTTTAATTTTAATTTTAATTTTAATTTTAATTTTAATTTACTTAATTTTTAACCGCGTACCCATTGGTAGTTCCGAGAGAGACCATTGCAATTTTAATTTTATTTTAATTTTAATTTTAATTTTAATTTTAATTTTAATTTTAATTTTAATTTTAATTTTAATAATTTTAATTTTAATTTTTAATTTTAATTTTAATTTTAATTTTAATGTGCATTGGGTCTTCATAAAATTTTAATTTTAATTTTAATTTTAATTTTAATTTTAATTTTAATTTTAATTTTAATTTTAATTTTAATTTTAATTTTAATCCGCTTTTAATTTTAATTTTAATTTTAATTTTAATTTTAATTTTAATTTTAATTTTAATTTTAATTTTAATTTTAATTTTAATTTTAATTTTAATTTTAATTTTAATTTTAATTTTTAAATCCGCTTAAATGATTTTCATATTTCCTTATTTTCAGTCATCCATAGGGTGCTTCGACACAAAAAAACTGAAATACTTTTGAATATTGCCAAAAAAAATGTGTACATGTCTCTTCTTGACAGCGAGCATTGAAACAAGCAAAATACCACAAAAGAAAATGAATATTTAACGTTGTACTAATGGCTTTGTGCGGCGCGTGGTGCGTAACTGATGATGATGACGGCGGTAATGCGACCATTCTCTCATTATACACATTTTTCAACGAAGACAAAAAGGTTAAACAAGGCTAATGATGAAATGGGAAAATAATTATATTTACTCACAAACTAAATTATTTCGCCATAATACGAAATTTATTAATTTTTAACCGCAACACGGCATTATCTTGTCGAAACAATGTGAATATAATAATAATTATTTGGTCGGTTAATTAGGATTTTCGTAAAATCGAATCTGTCAAAGAAACACATTCAATTGTCGAAAATTCACCGGAAAAGCCGTTGCTGAAAAATGAGGTGCAAAATTAATTCTCATTTAAACGCTATTAATTAGATTAGACAAACCATTTATCTGGCCCGACTTCACCCACATTCGTTTCAGTTTAAATACCGACCATCCTCAACTAAAACAAAAATAGTTCTTATCGCAGAAATAAAGAAAGAAAAAAAAACTAAAACGTATTACAAATAAAATTTATTTTATCCAAAGCAAATATTGCTTCGCCAATTCTTCTGCATTCACTCCAAGTTGGCTTGCGAAGACTCACACGCTTTTGTTCATATATTCATGGGTGGTAATCGTGATGTAAATTCCATATTATACAAGAGAAAAGTACCTGCCTGCAGCTACTGGAACTGCTGAATAATGATTGTTGTTGGTGCAAACAACTCTATCCCTTTCAACATTGGATTTTGTCAAAAGAACCTTTGGAAGCAGAGTTTTGTTTGGTGAATAGAGCGGCGAAAGGGACAGAATATTGCACTGAAAACGAAAGATGTTTTTAAATTTAACTTGTACTCTCTTCGCTAGATGCTCACGTTATATTCTTCAGGTAAATTGGATATTATAACGAGTACTTTTGAAAAAATTTTTGACAAGGAAGATTTTGAAATCGATCTACTTTTTTTCAGAAAACTTTGAAGAACTTGTAAATTGTAGAAAAATTGTAATTGAGGGCAGCCTTGAAAAATTTTCCACTTTTGATGATATCTTTTGATTTAAATTGAAATAGGTAAGTGATTTTTAATTTTAACGAACTGTATAACGATTAAAAGCAATCAAAAGTTACTGTGCAAAAAGTTCTTAAACAAAAGTAAAATTAAATTATTTTAATTAAGTTTAACGAAGTGAGATTTTTTAAGTGAAATTCGTATTTTTACCCTTTTAAGGTTACAAACTGGCATTGGCATGACACGAAAAACATAATAAAATCAATTTAAAAGGATGATAGAAAGCATTATTCGGGCACAAATAATCCATTTGGCGTCAAAGAGCAGGAGATGGACCAACAGCAGAGTATGAAGCGAAGGCACATCTAACCCATGTTAGGGAAAAAGCATCATCATCAAATTGAAAGGACAAGAGTCAACTCCAAAATTGACAGTACGACTGAAATAATCCGAAGTGCATGATTAAATTTGTTTGCGTAGCCGAGATCTAAAATTCTTCTTAAGAAAAGCACAAAGAATGACGAGGCATGATTCCTGGCATAGAAATATTGAAGTTACGGAAGATTTTTTTAACACTTTATTCGATTGAACTTTGACCAACAAAAGTCTTTACAAGGACCCTGATATTCAATGAGTGGTTTTTTAAGGTCCATGTGAGTTTGACCTACCAAAATTTTTAACAGACATCTCCTTGACTTAATGAATCATCCATAATGTAGAATCGGTATATCAGTTTATTTTCTGAATATGAGGTCAATTTAAAAAAAAATAAGTCTAAAAAGTTAGAGGTCGAATACAAACTTCAGAAATGAGGTAAACAAACAAATTTGCCACAGCTAATTCAATTTTTTTTTTGTTTTCACCTCCTCATGTGGCAGATTATGCAATAAAAGATGCAGCTGAGTATTTGGCCACTTGAGTAAAATAAAAACGGATAAAAATGCTAACCTTCCCTCCTTTGCGTTTGTTTACGGCCCGAAATCTAGAATGGAAAATCGATTAAGTTGTCTTCTTCCCGTAAATTTATACATATTACCTTGCTTGCAGCCAACTTGAATCTCGAGCAAATCCTAACAAATAGTCCGTTCCAAAGTAATTAGACCAAATATAAATCTAATGAATTTCTAATTAACGGTGTCATTTATCACTTTTTCTTCCGCCTTATTCGTTGTTGTCATGGAAGACAGAAAAAAAGCTATTCGAACACATGTGGAGTTACTTCCTGTATCGCTCTCGCTCGCCGTGTGATCAAAAACACTTATTAACATTATTAATTTCTCCATGGCATTCATTTTTAATACTCGTGCATGACTAATAGGAGTTATCATTTATTTATGGTGCACAAAGTTAGTAGCACAACAATGGAAAAACTACAAGAAAAAAAATCCTCGGAAGACTGTTAGACGTCGCTTTATGAGAAGTAATTAAATGAAACATAACATAAATCAGATAAGGCTATTAATTTTATCTTAATTATTGTGCTGGCATACAATTTATTAGCATTTAATGAACAAGGTGTCAGATAAAGTTTACGGCAGCCGAGGCAAAAATATAAATAAATTAATGGAAAACTTTTCTATATGCGCTTTTTTTGTAGTTTTATGGGAATAAAAATATCGAGATGAAGAAGAATAGTTTTAATGTCTGTAGATGAATATTCAGGCGATTCTAATATATTGGTTGAACTAGTTTTCATGGAAAGTTTTATTGTCATATGCAGACAAATTTGTTTGTCATGAGTTCGGCTAATTAAAGAGATTTTCTATTCAGAAATCCATTGAACTTTAGCTTATGACGAATTTTGAAATAAATTAATGAAGGTCTGCATTGCAAATCTGTTCGATATTCTGAAAATATATCTATTGTATTGAATATATCTAAATGTAAGTATTGGTACTTGGCAGTTTTTTTGTGAAGAAATCATAAAAATGAAAATCTAAGAAAAATTTTGAATCATGACAAATTTAACTATTTTAAGACCACAAGTTTTAGAAAACATTTTGAAAATTTTTTTTTTTACTTTAAGGCCGCTCCAAATGAAACTCAATAGTTTTGTTCAAAGTTTTTGAAATAAAAATTGGGGGGGGGGGATTTTTTATAAAAATTATTTTTAAAAGAAAATTTTATGTTGAAATACGATTTTTAATACAAAAATTACTAAAAATTGAAAAATTTTCCTAAAAGTTTTATGAAAAATTCAAAAAAGACAGTGAATTACAGCTCTTACTTATTTTACCAGTTCTTACGAAATATATTTCTGTTCAATAAAGACAGAAATGCCAATAATGTCATCAACAAAGTGTCGTAAAAGTTTAGGGTTAATGAACAGAAAAAGCTGTTCTAGATTTCAAATAAATTTTTTTGACATACTTTAAAAGTTTTCTTCTAAATTTGCCTTCACTTTTAATATTGTTCAATTGTCATCTAAAATATTTAAAATTTCTCAATTTTATAGTTCACTAATAATGTAAAGAATTCCGCTAAAATTCTTTTGTATCTTAATATAAAGCACTTTGCAAAAAGTAAAAGACATCAGTCAAAGAAAAAGTTTTAAGAAAAAATGAAGCTTTTGGTATTTTTGTTCTCCTTTGTAGTCTTAGCTGCAATTCCAGGTAATTTTCTTTCAAATTTTAATTTTCATTAAAAAAATTAATTCTTAAAAAATTTTACAGCATCTGAAGGCGGACAATGTTTCAATGAAATGTCTTACCAAGTGGAGTGTAAAGGGTATGAACATTTTTCGCCTCTAAAAATGAAATTAATTTCTTATCTTTCAGATGTTTCTGCAATGAAAATGGAGAAAAAGTGTGTCACACTGGCTGTGAAAATTCTTTCTTGTATTCCAAAGGAGACGAATCTTTCTTAAAAACCGTCACTCAACTTAAATGCAATTCCGATTTCGCATTTACACTAAACTGCTTGCACTGTTCTTGCTCGAAAGCCGGGTCCGTTAACTGCAAAGCCATCGAAAACTGCACTGTTGAAGATGAAACAAAATTAAAACTCACTGTATTTCCCCAAGGTGGACTTAAAATCAAATCCGAAACAAAACCTTGGAAAGGTCTTTTCTTGTAAAAACCCAAGATGAATAAATTTGGTTCATTAATCAACGAAATAAAAATGCAATAAACGTCATCGTTGATAACGAAATGCTGTCTAGTCGAGATAAGTTTAGATTTATTTTGTGATTTTAGTTCACCGGTAGCGCTACACTGAGCAAAAACTCTCATCTAAAAACATTTTTCGTTCTTGTTCTTGATTGACATTTGTGATCTCTGATAAGAAATTGTCGCGCAATGAAACGAGTTGCGGTGTTGTTTTTCGTTATTTTGGTTTGTTGTGAAATTTATGTTCAAGGTACTTTTTTTACGAAATATTTTATTAGCATTTAATGAAATCTCTTGATAGCATCCGAAAACAGAGTGCTGGAGCCGAATACATGTGTTGCTGGAACCACTTGGAGTGATGGATGCAATACGTGAGTGTGAAAAATCATTGTCAAAATGAAAATTGTATTAATTGAACAAATGAATCGAACAGGGCTTCAAAGTTTATTAAGTCAAAGGTTAAAACTATTTGATTTGTGACTTAAGCTAAAGTATGTTTCTGTTAAGTTAACTTAAGTCGAATTCATTGCCTTATTTTCAGAAAAAAATTAAAAATTTTTATAAATATTTTTAAAAACTTAGATCCAAAAAATTTTTGATTTATTTCCTAAAACTTAAGCTTATGTCAAAACTTTTTTTTACTTTTTAATCTTAAGTCTCTTAAGTTTTTTTTTAATTTGCCGTAATGTAGATAATTCTTATGGAAAAAAATAATCCGTTCTATTAACGAGGTTTTAAAATTCGTTCTATTGACATTTTTACGTACAACTTTTGAACTTTTAACGAAATTTCGAAATTTTTCAATATTTTTTACAAATTTTTTGAGAATGAATAATTTTAATTAGTTTTTATTAATTTATTTTTTGATTTTATGAAAAATAGTTTAAATTTTTTCTAAATATTTAAAAAAAAATCAATCAATTAATGGAAAAATATTGTTCTATTAACTTCAAAATTGATGTTTTATTAATTACTAGCATTTTTTGTAGTATATGTTCCATATACTACTTTGTTTTTGGTGCACAAAAAGGCCCATTTCGTGATACCCTATCGAGAAAACGTCGAAAAATTGTCAGAATCAAAGGCGGTAAGGTGCTAAAAGATAGTAAACTTTTCAAAGAATTCGAATTTAGGCAAAAAATTTCCCGGCTTGAACAAAAAAATCTCGAGCCCAGGCCTCAAAGTTGGGAAAAATGGCAAAAAAAAACGACATTCCTTGTTTTCATAGCCGAAAAATTTTTTTTTCAAAATTTTCATTTTTTTATATAGCTTTTTTTTTCAAAAAGTTTTTAAAAAAAAATTTTTCAAATTTTTTTTCGTTTCTTTTTCAAATTTTTTTTTTCAAAATATTTTTTTTTGTTAATTAATTTTTTTAATTTGTTTAAAGTTGTTAATGCATCGACTCGGTACACAAACGGGTTATGTAACAAATATATACTACAATTCAAATTTGCTTTGCTAATTCAAGGTACTTGAATTTGTAACGGATTTTTTTCCATAAGAATTTTCTACACTACGGTAGTTTGAGTCAAAAATTGTTTAAGCTCTTGTTCAGTTTTAAATTATTTTTTTATGAAAAAAATATTTTAGATGTTCCTGCTATGAAGGCGGCAGAAGTGCGTGCACTTTGATGGCTTGTTTAGACTTAAGTGAACTTCAAAAGGACAAAGTTGTAAAGAAGCGATCAACAGAAGAATGCGAGCCAGGAACAAAATTCTATCGTGAATGTAACAGATGCGTTTGCACACCTTCTGGAAAAGCTGCTTGTACAAAAAAGAGATGCTTTTATTAATTTTCTTTTTAATTTTTTGAAACATAAATAAAAATAAGTTTGATAAAAATATTTTTTTTTCTGTCATATTTTTTTGGAGTGATCAGATTAAAACTTAATTTATTTATTTATTTAAAATTTATTTATTTTATTTTATTTATTCATATTTGTACAATTTTTGTTACGGACTAAATAATCTACTGTAACGCCAGGGAGGTGGCTTCTAACAAATTAATTCAATTTACAATGTTGTCGGAGCAAGATTTAATTTTTTAACTGTTTTAATTTATTTATGAGAGGAAAATCTCCAGAATATATTTATTTAGAATTTTTGACAAAACAGAATTAAAAACTTGACAAACCAGTTTTCAATAACAAAAACTAACATAAATATATGTATAACTGAATTTCATATAAATAAACCAAATAAATCCGTCCTGACCACAGTCAACAATCAAAATTCTTCAAAAAAACATCTCAAAAATAATCATGAAACTTTTTTGGTACCTAACATTTGCTATCTTAGCAGTTTTGGTCTTGGGAACAAGAGCGGAAGAAGGTAAGAAAACTATAAAAAAAAAGTTAAACATCAGATTTTTAAGATTTTTTTTATTCCAAATTTGAAGAATATAAAGAAATCTCCGCACCTCCTCCAGAAGACCAACCGTGCGAACATAATACAACTTGGAAAGTAGAATGCAATGAGTAAGTTTTAACTTTTTTTTTATTTTTCCAAAATTGTTTATAGTAATTTTTATTATATGCTTAGATGTGTTTGTAGAAATGGAATGGCAATTTGCACTCGCCGTACATGTAAAGACGAAGAATAGGCCACAAAACAAAGTTTCAAAATAAATGCTTATAAAATTATTTTTTTGTTTATTATTTTTTTGGTAAATTTGCCATTTTTGGAGTAATTAAGTCAAAACTGAGTAAAAGGGCTTACTCAAACCTGTTTTTTATAAACGTTTTTGAACCAGAATTTTTTTATCGGTAATTTTTGGTAAAACCCAATTAAAAAGTAAGAACTTGACAAACTGGTTTGGAATAACCCAGATCGAATGATTTTAAATTTGATATAAATAAACGAAATAAATCTGTCTTGACCACAGTCATCAATCAAAAGTCTTGAAGTAAAATACTTTTAAAACAAGTCATCATGAAGTTCCTTTGGTACGTCCTCGTTGTCGTTTTAGCAATTTTTGCAATGTCATCAAGTGCGAAAGACGGTAAGACAGCACCCCAAAAGTTTAGACCAGGCTCAAAATCACTTCACAAAAATGTAGATCTAATAAGGCTTGACGAACCTCCGAAAAATCCACAAAATTGTACAATTGATACTACATGGGCAGTAGATTGCAATGTGTAAGTTCTGAATGGATTCAAAAAAAAAAAAAAAAAAATAAAATTAATTATTTTTTTAGATGTGTCTGTGTAAAGCCCGGATATCCATCTTGTACCTTAATAAAAGAATGTCTAATGATATAGAATTGTAATATTTTTTTTAGTGTTAAATAAATTTAAATTTTAACGGAATTTATTGACTTATAAAAAATCAAAACAGCAAGATTAAATTTTTTACTTAAGGTTTTATTTTTGAATTTAATTAAATATTTTGATCGTACTTAAAAAATTAGAAAAAAATAGTTTTTTTCTGAAAATATAATTGAGAATTTGTACTTTGAGAAAAAAAAAATAAAACCTTTATATAAAAAATAAAAAATGTAAATAAAAATCAAACTTTTGAAATTTTTTTCTATTTAAATAAAGCTCATAAATTTTTCTCTCAATTTAGGCCGTTCCAAATTTTTTTCGATGATTTGTCCCAAAAATTTTTTTTCGAAATGGGGGGAGGGGGCAAAATAAAAAAATTTTAAAATTTTTTAAAAAAAATCAAAACAGCAAGATTGATCATTAATGAATATTTAAGTTGTTTTTATGGTAAATTTTGAGATCAGAATATTTTGATCTTACTTTAAAAAATAGTTAAAAAATAGTTTTTTTTTTATGAAAATATAATTAAGTATTTGTACTTTTAGAAAAAAAAAATAAAACCTTTGGAATTTTTTCTATTTTTTTAGTCAAAAATTTTTGAAAATTAATTTTTTAAAATAAAAAAATTTTTATTTTTTTTTTATTTTGCTCCATTATATTTTCGGCTGTTGAAATGGGACAGGGGACAAAGAAAAAAATTTGAAACGGCTTATTTAAAATAAAAAAAAAAAAGTTTATTTAATTCAATCTAAATTTTATAAAATTTTTGTAAGTTGAAATTTTGTTTACAATTATAATTGCTGATATCATGACCTTAACCTTATGTCGTTTTTTTCAAATATAATATTCACTGAGGTATAAACTCTCTTTTAAGATTCTTATAAGCTCATTCAATTTTGAGAATTCGTTAAATAAAGTATCATTAAAAAAAAATTAAAAATGAATTGTATTTTAATAAAACTTTTATTTTTTTGTATTATTTTAAGTTTAGTTCAAGGTAACTTTTTTTTAACGATTTTTTTTTATATTTTTTTTACTAATATTTTTTTTTTGAACAAAAAAGGAATTTTATTTGAGAAAAGGTCAGCTGAAGAAACTAAAAACATTTTCCAACAAGAACTTTTCAACCAAAATTTTGATGATTCTAACATTGAAGTCACTGAAGGTATTTTTTTTTTAATTTTTAAGTGATTTTTTAATAATTTAACATTGAATAAATTTTTCAGGTTACCATCATGTAAAAAGATCTACGGAGCCAATTCCATGGTTGCGTAAAGACTGAAATATTAATCAAACGTGATTTAAAAAAAAAATTAGTTTTTGATCATTTGAGGTCATTTGCCGAACTAAGCAGACGATTTTTATTATTTAACCTAAGAGTTAAAAGATTTGATTGATAAAATCATGTTCTAATCTGTATGCAAATAAAACCTGTATTTTTATATAATTTTACGATAATGTCTTTTTCTTTATTTTCTTCGATTAATTCTTTGAACATTAAAATAAATAAAGCAATTTTGTAAAAAAAAACTGGTTTTTTTTTATTTCTAAAATAAGATTCTTGTTTGTTTTGATTAAAATTTATATCTAAACGAACATGTGATTTTCTGTTTTTTTTAAAAGGTCAAAATTCTCTTAAGTTTTGAACAATTTTTCACATTTTAAAAATTTTTTATTTTTTTTTTACTGAAATTCCAATTTTTTGCAACAAATGATTCATTCATTCATTATTTTGATGTAATCACTTGTTCACATCCACATAGACAAATATCCATTACGCTAGAGCGCATCTGATCAGCTTATCAATAAACAATTACCAGCTGCATGCAAAATAATAATAAAACTTCGTTGGCCATGTAAAGCTTTGTTTTTGTTTACTTTTAATGGAACTCACACACGTAACCGGGAATTTCAACGAGAAGTACGAAAAACCCGACATCTATTGAAATGTAAACCGTTCTATTTGCTGAAGTTTATAATCATAAGTGAGAATATTTCCGAGAATTTACTTTTCAAAACATTTTCAATGAAATTTGATAAGAAATTCTCTCGTAAAAAACCAAAATCGACGGTCAAGTCAAGTCCGAATTATTCCATAATCTAGCGGGGATTTATTTTTTTTTCGGTGTTTACAGTGAATTCAAAACAGACACGATGTCGCGTTCTCACACATGAGTGTGAATGAGTTCCATTCTACATTTAAGTAAGAGTAAAGAAGCTTCGGCTAATTAGTTGATCAGAGACCGTGGCGATGAATAGATCGTGAATAATAAAAAGTGATAGAAAATAATTTAAATAAAAAAATAAATATGAAATTCCTAATTGTCGCATTTTTGTGCGGCTTAACAGTGCAAGGTAAAAAAATGTTGTGAAAAAATTTTTAAAAATTTTAAAAATATTAAAAAATTAGAATTTTTAATTTCTAATAAAAATTGTAAGAAAGTGCGAAATAAAAATTAAAAAATACGAATTTCATAAAAAATAATCAATTTTTGTAAAAAAAATTGAAATAAAAAGTTATCAGAAGTGACCCCTATGATTTGATGTTGAACCAGATCCGGCGCGTGTTTTTATGATTATCAAAAAATTGTAGAAAAAAAATTTGGCAAAATTATGAAAGTTCAACAAATTTTCGTTATTATGATGTAAAATGAGCAATATTTAGCCGGTTTATTTATTTATTTAATTTTTTGTAAATAATTAATTGAAATAATTCTTTAAAAAATAAACTTAATTAATTAATTAAATTTAAATAAATATTAACTTTTTATTTATTTTTTAAAATTAATTTTTATTTTAATTAAAATTTTATATAAATTAAATGAATTTAAATTTTAAATTTTTTTTCAAAAAATATCAATATGGATTTTCTTAAGAATTTTAAAGGCTATTTTGAATTATTTTTGAGACCAAATTTAAAAAAAAACATTTTTGCAATTCAGAAAATGTGAAATTCGACCAAAAGTACTTATATCGATTTTTTCTAAGTTAAAGAAAATTAATGCATTTTCTAGAAGTTAAATAAAAGATAATTCTATTAAACTTTAACTTTAAAAGCTTTTGATTTAAACTTAAATTTTGCCTAATTTTAAGAAAAATTTAAAAATCAACTAGTTAAAAAAATAAAATAAAAGTCAACTAGCTTTGAGTTCTGAAACGAGCTTTGTATCTCACATAGGTCAAAAAGTCTCAAAAGTGTAAATTTCTTCAATACACATTAGAATATTTTTTAACCTTCAAAACAATATCAGTCAAATCATTATGTTGCTTTACACAATCTTGTCAACAATATTTCTTGTTTGCATAATTATGTTAATTCCTTGTATCAATAATGATTCAATTTTAAACAAATATTGATATTTAACACCTATTTACTGTTAAACTGTTGATTTATTAACACAACTCATCACTTAGAACAAAAAAATTTTGTCATTCTGTAACGACAAAAAAGTCCAATCTAATCAAATGAAGCGACGAACGTCAAAAAGTCTGACATCACACCAATGTTTTGTTTTACTGATAATAAAATTATACATTTTTTTCTATTTTATTACGTTACAGCACTGTATGCACACCCAACAAAAGTCGAAACAGAAGTACAAACGGCCGATGAGAACGTGACGCCGAGTGATAATCAAGTTTGTGTACCGAATGAGGTTAAAATGGAAGACTGTAATCGATGTATGTCATGAGCTCGGTTCGGTTCGGATGTGAAGGTCAAGTTTCATCTAATTCTTTTTTTTTTTGTGGTTTTAGGCAAATGTGCTCCAAATGGCGTCGGATGGTTCTGCACACGCAAAGAATGCCCGAAAGAAGTTCCAGAGCCAGAAACTAAACCAGTTGCAAACGAGAAGCTGAATGTGAGCCGGGAACCTCATGGAAGGAAGATTGTAATGATTGTCGTTGTACTTCAACGGGATTGAGAGCATGCACAAGAAAATTGTGTCCTCCCGTTCCACAAGAAGAAGAAAAGACTGTCGCGAAACGCTCAGCAAGAGAATGTGAGCCGGGAAAGAAATGGAATGACGGATGCAATGAGTAAGTTTTGACAGTTTTGGTAAATTTAGAGAAAAACATGAAAAACATTCATTTATTAGCTGCTGGTGCAACGACCAAGGATTGAAATATTGCACAAAACAGGCATGTGAGGAAGTTGTCTTGACACCTATGGAAGCCCATAAACAAAAACGATCAGCTGATGAAGAGGTTAAGGCTGAAAAGGAGTGCGAACCCGGAAAGAGTTGGAATGATGGTTGTAATGAGTAAGTTTTTTCTTCTTGTTTCCCCTGAATCAGAGATTTGAATCATTTTTGAGATCCTTCATGAGTTCATGAAAGTCTTGAAATACATACAAATTGTGCGCTGGGTATATCTTCCATTTATTTACTTTCATTAATCTTTTAGTTGTTTCTGTACTGAGCATGGTTTCAAAGCATGCACATTGAAAGCTTGCATAGTTTTGGACCCCAAAGAAGCAGAAGTTGAACCAGCAAAGACAAAACGATCAGCAGATGAACCAGCGAAGGAATGTGAGCCGGGAACAACTTTCAAGGAAGATTGTAACACGTGAGTTTTTTTCTGCATTTTTAACCTTTTAGTTAAAAATCTTATTCCATAAAATTTTCCAGTTGCTTTTGTACTGAAAAAGGCTTCAAAGCTTGTACATTAATCCGCTGTTATACCGCAGAAGAAACGCAAGCTTTTAAAGAGTTATTTAAAGAAAAGGAACAAACAAAAACTAAACGATCTGCTGAAGAAAAGGAATGTGAGCCGGGAACCAAATGGAATGACGGTTGCAATGAGTAAGTTTAAGAAAAAATTTTCATTAAAAGCATTATAAATAAAGAATCTTTTTCAACCAAATTAGTTGTTGGTGCGGTGATCAAGGCTTTAAATACTGCACAAAGAAAAAATGTGAAGTCTTACCACCAGAAAGTCACGTTCAAAAGCGATCAGCTGATAATGCAGAGGAAGAAAAACCAAAGATGGAATGTGAGCCGGGAACTAATTTCAAAGAAGATTGTAACTCGTAAGTGATTCTCAAGTAATATTTTCTTTGAAGGTTCCTCATAATTTCTCATTATAGTTGCTTCTGTACACCTTCTGGCTTTAAAGCTTGCACCATGATGCGTTGTTTATCTGCCGAAGAGATGAAAATGTTTGAAAAACCTGCAACTGAAGAACAGCCCAAAACTAAAAGATCTCCCATTACACGAAAATCGTGCACGCCGGGAACAAGTTTCCAAGCCGAGGATGGATGCAATACTTGTCATTGTAAGAAATAAAAAAAATACTTTTAATCAAAAATATTTAAAGTTACTATTTACAGGCAACGATGATGGCCTTCCTCGCTGTACTTTGAAATTATGTCCTACTCGTCAAGTTAGAGCTGTTGAGAACAAAAATAATCCCGGAGCTCCTGATTTTTCATGCGAACCTGGAACTAGTTTCAAACATGCCGATGGCTGTAATGATTGCACTTGTGCTGCCAATGGAAAATTTGCCGCTTGCACATTAAAGTTGTGCCTTGAACCTGTCAAACGAGATCCGTATGCCGCTAATTTCCATTGCACACCGGGATCGACCTTCACGAATCCCGCTGATGGATGTAACACATGCACGTGCAATGATGAGGGACGAACAGCTGGATGCACTGAAATCGATTGCAATCCTGTTCATGTTGTTTCCAAGAGATCACCTGTGATGAATGATCCTGCCTCGCCTGATTTTTCATGCACACCCGGAGAAGTTTTCAAACATGCCGATGGTTGTAACACTTGCACCTGTGCTGACAATGGAAAAGTTGCTGCTTGTACATTGATGCTTTGTATGCCAGTTCAAGAAGTTCTTCCTGCCGTTGTAGTTGATGAACCACTTTTCACTGGAAATCCCTACCAACCCGAAGGATTCTCATGCAAACCCGATGCAAGTTTCAAATATGAATGCAACGATTGTCGCTGTTTGCCAAACGGAAAACTTGCCATGTGTACCTTGAAGGTTTGCTCAGAAGAAAGTGCACGTCTTACTCGTGGCGTTACGCCTGTCAACGCTCCAACTGTGGCTGTAAATGATAACAATCCCAGCGCTCCTAACTTCCGTTGTAAGCCAGGAGATCAATTCGATCATGCTGATGGTTGCAATTCTTGCATCTGCGACAAAGATGGTCTTAATGCTGCTTGCACTTTACGTCAATGCTTGCCTGCCGATCCTACTTTTAACACCCAAACAGTTATTCCTCCTGTAGAAAGAAAATGCATTCCTGGATCACGTTTCATGTCCGATGACGGTTGCAATACTTGCTTCTGCACCAACAATGGAAACATTGGATGTACCTTGATCTATTGCGGAAACAAACCCGCTGAGCCAGGCAAGGGAGGCGTTGCCCCAAACCAATCCATGAGTTCTCCAACAAACAAACCAATCCAATTCCCCGTCGATAAGAGAGTCAAACGTGACACCGATGACATTAAGAGTCTACCACATTTCGATACAAGCGTGGAAGGATTCACCTGCGAGCCAGGCATGCGATTCCGTGACAGATGCAATCGGTGTTTCTGCAACAAAGCCGGAAAAGCAGCTTGTACCGATAAATTGTGCCATGACGAAGAAGCCTAAATTCCTTTAAAGCCTTTGACAAAAAAAAATCTCATATCTGCCAATAAATTTTTATTAACATTTTTTTTTAACATAAGAAATAATCCGGGATTTTTCCATCACAGTCAAGGTCGATCAAATTGTTCGTAATCCACTTAGCAAAGGTGTCGTCATCTACATATCCAATTATTTACGATACATAAAAGCTGTTCGCGACATTTATCACATAGCACACGTGTTTTATCGTACTTCCATCATTTTAACCTGAGCTCGTTTAATTTTCATCATTGCTTAACACAACAGTGATTTCTTTCAATTTACGCGTAAATCTCGCAGATTTTTTTCCTTTTACGGAAATATTTCATACGTAAAGTCTCTGACGATGAAGGAAGATGCAAAATTACTACAACAATATGGGTGTGAGTCGAAGCAAAAGAAAATTTAAAAGCAAGATTAAAATCCAGTGTGAGAAGAAAAGCTTGCTTACTGAGTTAAATTGCAGTATTGTGAAGATATGGTATTTTGAAAATAGGTAAAAAACTGCGAGATAATATAAAACATAGTATTATTTGGGACAGAATAATCTTTTTTAAAGCCATAGAGGGTGTTAAAAATAAGTCCCTCAAACTATGACTTGAAGATTATTCTAAATTTTTATGTTTTTGAAATAATAAAGAAAGAAAATTTCACAAAAAATAAAAACTTCGAATAATATATGTGTAAAAGTTTGAGGATCTTATTTTCAAGACTTCAAGGCCTTAAAAAAGGTTACATTGTCTAACTTAGAAAAGAGGTCTTCGTACCGCGTAATATATCCTTCAAAGTCTGCCTTAGTCGGTAAAATTAAGTAAAATATCCTACAGTAGTCTTACTCTCTTTAACATCACACTAATCGACGGACACAGATCTGTTTTCATTAAATTTTAAGCAAAATAAATCCAAAGAAGATTGAACAAGAAATAACCGCTTAAAAAATTAAATTTTCTCTAGTAGCATTTGAAGAATTTTGTTAATGTTAAAAGTCACAATTTAAATGAGAACTCCTCACATTGAGAGAAACAACAGACATAATAAGACGTATTTCTTTTATTTCCTCAAATAAATTTTCGGAATTAATGATAATTATTTTTAAGAATATAATTGAAATTAAGATTTTAAAAATTAAGGTACATGAATGACAAAAAACTTTGTGACTTCAAATTCAAATTCTAAAATCATTTCTACATTAAATCAGACTCCATCTTGTATATTTTTGTAATTATCAACCATCTTTAACATCCCCCATCGTCTTCAAAGATTGAATAAAACGAGATTGAAACCTACTGTAGAGATGTAAAGAAAGTAATGAAGATAAGAAGATAGCAAGGAAGGCAATTAGAAAGTTAGTCGTCATCCAAGTCTCATCCGAGTGAAGTCGTGAAATAAATATTATGAAGTCCAAATCACGTGGTTTTATTTTATGAAGTAAAATATAAAACACCTACAAACCAACAAATGAAAATATATTCAACAAGAATCTTAAAAAGATTTAATACTATACTTCATATTTAGAACGCATGATTTATAAAAGCTTCAAACCTTTTATAAAAGACCTGATCCTTCTTAAAAGTTTATGAATATGATTTTTTTTATTTGAGTTTTTATTCGTATTTTTAAAATCATTTTCCTTTTAATTGTGAAAATTGCTTACAAAATAAGAAGATTAGCTCCTAAAACCTAGCTTATTTTCATTTTGTTCTTATCGTTCTATAACTTAAAGTTTATGTTAATGTTTTTGTTTGTTTCATCAGCAATTTTGATGGTCTATTAGGTCTTATATAATTTTTATTTTACATCAACTGTAAATTTCTTTTAAAGTCCTTAAAAAGTCTTTACGACCAAAACTAAAGAATACATTTTTTATTAGAAATGCACTTTTTCTCTGCGAAATATCAATTTTACACAATGACAGAGAACCAACAAACGAGGAAATACTTTGTAAATATTTTCATTGTCATATCTTTTTATTTTTATTTCATTTCACACAATAAAATACGGAACAAACTAGTAGACAACACACATCGCATATCGCCTTGTTAAGGAGATAAGTAAATTGTGTGTGTATGCCGAAAAAGATGGTAACAAATTCCGTATTTTTTTTTTGTTTTCCTTTTTTTCGATTCACAAGGAAGATGTGAGAATGTAATTTCATCCATTTTTGTGATGCTCCACTTTAAAACGCTCCACAAACAACAAAAAGCTGAAAAGATAAAATAAATTCGTGTTGTTTATTTAAAGCGTTCAAAAAGATAGGCAGAGGAAGAGCTGCATTGAAGAAGAATGGCAACATTTTAAAGGATTAAAGGAGTAAATATTTAATCATCATTGTTTTGTGTGTTGCTTTGCTTTGAAAACATTTCAACTATTCATGTGACTAGAATGAAGTAAATTGTAGTGAGCCATAGATGAGCGCAAAAAGGTCTCATAATCACACGAAATGGAAAAATCAATTCTCGTTGCCTAATTTATGAAAGCTCGTAGGAGTGAAGCTTAAAGCACATAAGGAGATTAAGTAATTTATATTGTGGTTGGTAATGTTAATCTCTTTTGGGTTATGTCTGCATCGCAGCAGCAGCATCAGAAGAAGAAGCAGCACCATCTCGTACGTTTTGTTTTATGCGGAAAAAGGGGTAATTTATGAGGGACATGGAATGTTAATGTTAATGCCATTAAATTATTTTTTGGAGTAGTTTCAAGTGATTTAGAGCGGAAGTTAATAACATTTCTTGGATTGTTACGAGATGATTTAACTTAAAAAGGGCGTTAATGATGACAAATTTTCTTCAATTTCTTGAAGACTTGAATTAAACTTTTATTACATCAAAGTTCATTGACCTTGATTTGACCTTGACATATTAAAAGGTAACAGTGATAAGATAGCACTTTAAATCAAATCAAAAAATAAATTTTTAAACTTTAAAAACCATTTGGAAGCTTGGCGTTGATGTATTGGGCAAGTCCTTGAGCTCCAGGTAAAAATTTATCGTAGCCTTCGAAGCTTTCGAATTGCTTATACCAACGTTGGATCTCGGTGTATTGCTCCAATGTTCCTTTCAAGTACTAAAAATAATAATAGAAGTTTTTTTTCTAAAAAAAATATTTGTAAGTAACTCACATAAAAAATTGACACTGATCCAAATAATGCAAAGTCAGCTACAGTTAATTGATCACCGGTAACCCATTTATTGCCTTTTAAAAAGTCATTCAAGTAGTTGTAGCCATCGAGAATGAATTGTCTATCCTCAGGAGTGACTTCTTGAACTCCTTTGACTTGAATGAGTCGCTAAAAGTACATTTGACAACTACAGCTTTAAATTTTAGAAAATTTTGTCTTACTCCAAGGTAGCTTGATCGCGCTGCCAATACTGTGGCATCAAAATACAAACGACAATCAATTATTGCTCGTTTTTTCGGGCAGGATGGATACAATACTGATCCTGCCGAGTTTTTGGATGCTAAATAAGTTAAAATAGCACGAGATTGGGTCAAGATGAGGTCCCCATCAACAAGTACTGGAACAGTGTGTTGCGGATTAATTTTCAAAAACCAATCTTGAAGTTGGTCTTTAGCTTCCAGGTCGAGTTTTTTGTACTGAAAATTATTATTAAAATCAAAGATTTGTTTAATTTAACGAAAAAAATTTACCTCAGCTTCAATCTTTAAATAATGAGCTAGAAATACAACAACTCTCGAAACTGGTGATCGTTCACTCCAATAAATTGTAACAGGTGCCATTTTTGTACGACTTTACTGGTTTGCAAAAAAATTAAAACTAACTGAGTTTAGAAGTTATTTTTTATCTCAGTAGATTACAAAAAAAAAATACTAAAAATATCTTTTAGCTTATCTTCTAGTGATAAAAGTGAGATAATTCGGAAGTGACTTTTAGAAAATAGTACTTTAAAAAAAACAAGTAATGATGATGATAATTTTTTTAATTGATTTTTTTTGAAATTTTACTTGGAATCAATAAAAGTGTGAAGAAAAAATTCCAGAAGGAAAGAAATGAAATAATATATTGATGAAGTCATTTTAGCTCCCAGCAAAATTTTATCATAAAAGAAAAAAAATCGCGTTACCATAAATTTAATTTAGCCAAATCCACTGTCGATCGTTTAAAGTTATTTTCACTTTTTTCACGAATGTTGTGGAAATAACAGAAGACGATGTTGCAGTGAAATAATCGTAGATAAGCAACAGCAGCAGTAGGAAAAGCAGAACAGTAGCAGCAGGTGCCTTCTATGCTTTTATTGCGCGTCGACAACTTTTTTGACACAAACAGAAGAAGCAGAGAAATGATTATTGCAGCAATAAAATCATGAGATAATGGTAATGTCATATATTTTTATTATACATGTTTTTCACATAAAGTTTTGCTGCTTTGACTATTTTTTTGTGTCTTAGACAAAAGTCAAGTGTTTGATGTTTTATAGAGGAAACTGCTTGACAAGTATTTCTCTATCTAACAAGATTTGAAAAGCACCTTGGATTGCTTTTATTTTTGATCCTGAGACCTAAACTTTCCAATGGGCGTGATTTGAAATTCCTTTTAATGGAAGCTAAAAGTTTTAAGAAATTACTTCTATAGAACTTTGAAACTGCGAAAGCCTCCTTTAAGGATTTTAATTCTCGTTAAAAAGCCGTAAGTGTTAAAAATTTCGTATAAAAAATTACAATGTAAATTTCTCTTAAGTGAGGAATTAAAAAGGTGTTTTTAATTGTTTTCTTGTGTGAGAAAAAATTCCTCGAACTCCAACAAGCGAAGTTCTTTTTTACTTCCAATTTATAAATTTCTCTTATTTCTTCACAATCAGTCAAATTGCCTGTGGCTTCCTGTAATGTCATGACAGTTTACGAAAAAGCAAATGAAACACGATACAAAAGTAAAGTAATTGCCATGGTGAAACAGAAATCATGATAAGTTAATAGTTGAAAAGATTGCACATTAAAACACATTGTGGCTAAATTCCGTACAAAGTTTTCAGGACCACATCGAACGAAGAAGCAAAATGCTAAATGTTAAACCAAAACTAATGACTTTATTTCTTGTCTGTCTCTCTCTCTCGGCTTTCTCGTTTTCTGTCTATGAATTAACCTCAATTGATAAAGCAATTATTCTTCTGGTTGTCTGCACAAATGCATCCAATGAAGTGTTTGTGACACAAGTGTTTATAGCAAGAGGCTGGCTATTAACGAAAAACTTTTACAAGCCTGGATTTTAGTTGAAGCTCACCTTAGTTGATGCTGCATTTCTGCACTCTTTAAGGACAGGCAATTTATTTTCGAAAGATTTTCGTGTTTATTTTAAACAATGTATCGAATCGGATGTTGGCACAATGAGACGGCAGAAATATAATGATAGAGTTAGTTACAAATTGTGTGTAAACAATACGCCCAGTGCTTGTTTTTGAATTATTGAATGGTTCACTTGGATGCCAGCTTTATAAAGATACTTTGTACTAGAAAAGTTTTACCGGTGAACAAAATCTCGTAGCACAGCGATGCCAGATCATTTGATAGTTGCTACAAACTAGAGAAGCAAACACAAATAAATATATAAAACAAACTATTTAACAGAGAAATTTATAGCATCCTCGTCCTTTCTTCTCTTTTATTATTACGAAAGAACGGGATACTGTAGGTGTGAATGAAAGCTTTTGGTGCTCCAGATAATATTAATAATAATGCCGTTGATGATGATGATGATGAAGAATGTACCTCTACTGCGTATGCCCATGGACTGTAACTTGTAAACAATTCGGGCTAAATTGTAATATTTGTTCATTAAACTCAGACAATTACGGAGATCGTAGCGTTGGTATGCCACGAGACAAAAGAAGATATTTTCGAGTAACATTTCTATTTCTCGAGTATTTTGTGCAGATGATGGAGAAGAAAAGACGAAGAGGATCTCGAAACAATATGAGACGAAGGTGTAATTAAACAAGAGAGGATGATGAGCGGTAAGAGTTTATTTAATGAAAGACAAGAAAGGAAAGTTATTTAAATATAGGTTACACTTAACCGTCATTATCTTGTCGATTGATGAAATAGGAAGTGTGCGTTTGAAGGTTTTGACCTACATTTTTGGTAAGGTTGAGACCAAAGTTTTAAATTGCGGAGAAAATTAGAGATTTCAAGAAAAATATACAAATATGGTAAGACTGGAAAATTTCATAAAGGTAAGAATAATTCACAAATTTCAGTGAAATGAAAAAATGCATTCAATAAATTTTATTATTTCTATATGTTGCTCTTGAATATTTATCGGAATTGGATTAAATCACACGATTTTTTTTTAAATCACCCTATGGGCGAAAAACGGACTTTTTTATTTTTTTAATTTTTTTTTATTTTGAAATAATAGAAGTTTCAAATGAATGAAAGTGGAAATTGGAATTTATTCTCTTTTTCTTCTTTGAAAAGCCGCTGATTTTTGAAAAGTTCGTTAATTATTAAATAAAGGCAAATTATTTTTTTATTACTATTATTTATTTTTTTTTAAGCGGATTTCACTCTATTATTTATTATCTAGCGAACTTCGCTGTACTTTATTATTATTTATGTTTCTTAATTCTAAATTTATTTTAAAAACTACTTTCGAAAGGAACTGTTACTTGTGAAAAGTCTTAAAACTACTCTTCATGTTGTGCATGTTCATCATCATCTTCTACTGTCAACTCCTGAGTATCTTGTAGAATGATGACCATTTGCAACTCGTGGATCTCCTCTCGCAACTCTTGCACCTCATCCCGCAAGTCTTGATTATCTTCCACCAGGTCTTTGGCCTCTTCTTCGAGCTGATGAATTTGATTTTGTTGAACTGCGATGGTACGTTGTTGGTTCTCCACTTGAAGCCAATATTTACTCGCCAAAGAGAATTATGGCCGAATCCATGAGAAGACTTGAACCACAGCATCCATTCCTCTTTGAAGCAATACACGGTAGAGACGCTCGTTCCAGGTGATTATTGCCAATCCAAATGGTGATATCCGTCGGGACTTCGGACAGTCAACGTTCGCACTTACTTTCATACTTCTCAACAAATCGACCTTACTCAAATTCGCAAGGGCTTTCACATCGCCGCCGCCGCCACCATAACGCCCGCAACTGAAACGCCCGCCCGACCTCAGCCAAAGTTCCAATTTAATCTACTAATATGATTCCTTAAGAGATCACATTGATCTCCTAGAAGGGTTAAATTGATCACTTGAAGGGATGAAATTGACCTCTTAAGGGTTCATATTGATCTCTTAAGGGATCAAAATGATCTCTTGAATGTTTCAAATATTTTCAAATATCTGGTTGATAAAGACAGATTTTTGTTTGATCTCGATTGGATATCAGTAATAAGGGATCAATCTGAACTTTTCTACTAATTTTTAAACCAAAAGTTGTTGATAAGCTTTCTTTAAAAAAAAAAAAATTTATACAAGGCACCCCAAAAAAAGATAGACTAATTTTTAATTACGGCCAATTTCTTGAATGAGATTTGAACTCTTTAAATTTCACATCTATGGTTTTTTAATTAATTGATTTTAATTTTTAGAGAAACTTTCATTAGGAAATCGATATTTAGTGTAAAAATGACCAAATTTTAACGTAGAAAAACTTTCAAAAATTTTCACCCAAATTCTTTACAATTTTCTTATCACTCATCATTGAACTTGTCCCACTTACGACAAATTTCCCAAAAATATTTCTCGCACGACCTTCCTCTCGTAATCTCTTGTACAAAATAAATTGAATTGAAATTCAATTGAGCGTTAAATTAACTAAAAATATATATAAAATAAAATTATTTTGATAAACAATCCTTCTCTGCCTCTCGAACTGGCTGGCTGTAAAACTATTTCGTTCGTCCGAAAATGTGGCCTTAGTTTGTGGTTTCCATCATCATTTAATGCCTTTTGTCCAAAGATTTTCCTGTCAAACAACGTACGTTCTTCTCCTCCTTGTTGTTGTTGTTTTTTATCATTATCATTTTGTGGGACAAATATTTATTGGTCTGCACACAGAATGATAGCAGCAAATGACTCATGAGAAAATTGTCCGAAATCGTGCCTGCAAATTATTTCTGTCTTGTCCTGCCGAGAGAAAAGTATCGAGCCAACATTTCATCCAATTTGACAATAATAATGAACTAATTGGGTAGTTGTCTGTGACGTGCGAGCAAATTAACTGAGGAGGACATGCACAGAGATGTGTTGAAAAAAAAAGAAGAAATAAAAAAATTTTTGACAAAATTCGCAGAACTCGATAAAATTTTCACATTCATCAAAATGAGAGAGAATTTCAATTCTTGGCAACAGCCACTTATCAAGCCAACACCATCAGCTCTGACACAAATAACAAGATAAACGACGCACACATGAAATATTCGCAATGCAATGCGATGTGGAACGAGAACTGTTGGAGATGAAAATTTTATTACTTTTCAACATTTTCAGATATGCCACACACACGAGAGAGCGGCAACAAAAAGAAAACTTTTTCTGTGAATGTGTGTAAAATTATCATCTTTAACGCAGAATGAGACGACAACGACGACACGACAAACGAGAAAAGGAAATTCAATTGACAACAATTGGCATAATGATGAAAGGAAATTAAATAAATTGCTTAAATCAAATTAATGTGGTTTGTTGGTTGTTCAGGTTGTACCGACGACTGCTCGGCAACATTTTTGGTTTGTTGTTGTGTTGTTGTCTAAATCTTTCTCGAAGTTTTGAGTAAACATTTTAACAAAATTTTCTCTCTTCTTCTTTCTACTTCGTTCTAGTTAAAAATTTACGGTTTTAAAGTCATCTTGATTTTTCTCGTGTTTCATACTTTGATTTTGAATCGAGATTTTTCCTCAATTTCTCAACTTTTTTGTTAAATTGACGTAATTAGACATAAATTATGTCATTTACTTGAATATCTTTTAAAATTTCTAAAGGACTCTAGATGATATAATCTATATCATTAACTTTGTCTTTACTCAGCAAAACTATCAAAGGTAGAAAATTATTTTTTTTCTTAAAAAAATTTTAAGATACTCATAAAAACCATCATCATTAACATGTTTGTGACATTTATTGCGTTAACACTGGAAAAAAATTATCATAATCACCAATATTTTGCATCAAGAAGCAAATTTCAAGATCTAATAAAATTTGGAAGATGTTCACACAAATTGCCCATCATTAACATGTTTTTGATGGAAAATTGCTTGTTAGAATTTTTTATAATTTTTTTTTTCGATATTAAATATTTGAAGATTTGTCGATCGTTTATCAAGAAAAAAGTCTAGAATAAATTTTTGAGAAATATTCGAGCATGAAATATTAGGAATTTTAAAGTATGGAGAATATTGAGCAAGTTTATTAAATTCTTTCACATATTATGCACCAAATTCTCCTTAACAAGAATTCTTTAAATAGGTTGTTGTTGTTTTGACTGAAGTAAATTGGATCGTCGTTATACTCGTTAGGATATTCGCATGAGTGAGTAAATATTTTCCATTGTACTTTATTATCTTGTCTTGAAGATTTGATATGAATCTTAATAATGTTCATATCAAATAGAAGGTAACTAATAAAAAAACTACTCGTTGGTAACCGAAAATATGCAAGAAAAAATTTTCATGATCTAAAATATTTGATATTTTCTTACTTATTCGTGGTGCTTCAACTATTGCAAAGAAAATTTACTTGTAAATTGAAATAGTTGATCGAAAAATAAACAATTCAAAAAAACTTGGTCTTCAATTTTTTAAAATACTAATTTCGTATAATTTTTGATCCTGCATACTAAAATTTTGTGAATTTTTTGTTTTTGAGAAAAAAAATCTCATTTGCATAGTCATTTTTTTTACATTTTCATCAATTTTCATCCATATTTAGAGTAGTCTGAGAGATTTAGATTGACGCAAGCGGTTTAAGCCGTTTTGAAACAACTGTTTTTTTTTAAATTGATTTTTTGAATGGTCTGAATGGAGTATGAAGTCTGAGTGATCTGTATAAAACTATTTCAGATTTCGATTGGTAAAAGCGGTTTTATTGATTTGAGCCGTTTTGAGCTAACCATTTTTTTCAATAGATCAATAATTTTAATATTTTTTAACAATTTAATTATAATTTAAAAACCGGCTGGCTCAAAACGGCTGAAACCAAACAAACCGCTTGTACCAATCGAAAGTTGAGAAACACGCAAGCGGTTTAAGACGTTTTAAGCCAACCGATTTTTTTTTTACAAAATTTACCTTTTTAGAATGGTCTGTATAACACTTTTTCAGCTGTCGATCGGTAAAAGCGGTTTTATTGGTTTGAGCCGTTTTGAGCTAACCGTTTTTACCATTTTTATTTTAACAAAATTTACCTTTTTTGAATGGTCTGAAAGGAATATGAATAGGAAAGTGATCTATATAAAGCTTTTTCAGCTTTCCATTGGTAAAAGCGGTTTTATTGGTTTGAGCCGTTTTGAGCTAACCATTTTTTTTTTTTATTAGATCAGTTATTTTAATATTTCTTAACAATTTTAATTGTAATTTAAAAACCGGCTGGCTTAAAACGGCTGAAACCAAACAAACCGCTTATACCAATCGAAAGCTGAGAAAGTTTTATAAAGATCACTCATACTTCATATCTATTTTAGACCATTCTAATAAGGTAAATTTTGTAAAAAAAAACGGTTGGCTTAAAACGGTTTAAACCGCTTGCTAAACATTTTTTGAATACCTTAAAAATAAATTTAAACCAAAATAAAAATATTTTGGCTTCTTCTAGGGTTAACTTAAATTTTAAAACAAAACAAGAAAAACTCATAAAGAAAATTCACGTGGAAAAAAACAAACAAACTCCAAAAACTTACCAATGTTTTTCTTACCAAAAAAATCTCAACTATTGTTTTCCTACAAATTACTTCACCCACAATTAATGCAGTAATAATAGTTATTCTTCACTTTTGTTCTCTTTACGGTCTCTTAATTCTGCAGAATATCAAACATTAATTAAATGGATAAGACTAACGAACAAAGTCTATCTTCTCCAGTAAATTAGTTCTGTTTACATAAGTTTCCCTGATTATCTACGATGATTTTTAAAGTTTTTCCTTCAACTTTATCCTCAACTGTTTTTCTTGTTTAAGTTCACGTTAATTCATGGAAGAGAAATATTTCCTCATACATTTCTCACTAATTGCCTTACATGCAAAAAAAAAAGTTAAAGCAACCTGAGAGAAAATTGTCCGTTTAAAATTTGACAGCAAACACAAAAAAAAACAGTTTCAACAATGAGTTCATCATCAGAGTCGGCTCTTTACTTGGAATTTGAAATTTTATCGGAAATAATTGAAAAACTACAGAATCTAATTGCATCAAAAAATAGCATTTCTCGTCCCAACAACGCTTATTACTCGGAAATCAACGCTGCTGTCTTCGGTGATAGAAATATGACGGAAAATTGTGTCGCGGATTCCGATCAATTGTGCGATGCCGCAGAAAATTACGCTTTGCAGAACTTGACGAAGCTGGAAGATGCTTTCAAGCCTAAAGATAACGAGTTACTTAACTCACCTTTCATGAGGAATCCGTACGTTTTCAACTTTGGGAACGAATTTGCGTCCATGGATCAGGATTTGGTGTCGCTTTCTGAGGTAAAACATCTTTTGCCGGAATTTCTCGTCAAAGAACTAGAATTTGGAACTGAAATAACTGCCACTGAGTTACCAAAGCCGTTGGCATCGTCCTTCCCAAAAGTCGAGAACGTGAATTATTACAGCGGTTTCCTGCCAGTTCGTCATCCAAGCTTTTACGGAACTTACCCTCATCCAGTTCAACCGTGTTTCAATCAGAATTTTGTGTTTTATCCGCGACCTCAGATGCCGCCGCCAGGATTTGCGTTTCAAACGTCCCCGATGTCGATTAGTGAGATGAAACGAGAACGCCAACGGAAAATTGAGGAGTTACTGAGTCGAGGAAAGGAGCGAAATGCAGCAGTTGTTGATACAAATAACGCTGATGACTCGTTGGGTGTTGATATTTTGAAGGATGGCGAAGACGAAGACAACAAAAATGACGTTTCCGAGTAATTTTGTGGAATTTCTTGGCACGAAATACTAATAAAAGATTATTTAATTTAAAACTTTTCGTATCAATATTGTGAGAGTTGACCTAAATATCTCTCTCTTTGCCTTTCTCTGTTTCACGTCAAACTTGAAGCCAACTTGCAAAACTATTAAAACATGCTTAAAACATGAATTTTCAACCCATATTCGATGAATTTTCCCGAGTACAACTTGTGGAGAGCGTAACAAGGCACATTCATAATGTGAAGTACTTACTTAGCTTGGCTCGTTTTTCTATTGTTTTGTCCTAGACGTTCATTGTACGACGTTCACTCACATAATACAATTTTTCCGCATTTCGGAGAAGAAAATATGTAAAGTTTTCGTTTGGATGTCGCATTTAAATTTTTTTTAAATTTTTTAACCACGTGGTTTATTTAATTTTTTAAACCATATATTTTATTTAATTTCAGAGACCACGTGGTTTACTTAATTTTTTTTAAAACCATATGGTTAATTTCAAATTTCAGAAACCACGTGGTTTATTTAATTTTTTTTCAAACCATATGGTTAATTTCAAATTTCAGAAACCACGTGGTTTATTTAATTTTTTTTTTTCAAACCATATGATTAATTTCAAATTTCAGAAACCACGTGGTTTATTTATTTTTTTTCAAACCATGTGGTTAATTTCAAATTTCAGGGACCACGTGGTTTATTTAATTTTTTTCAAACCATATGGTTAATTTTAAATTTCAGAGACCACGTGGTTTATTTAATTTTTTTTCAAACCATATGATTAATTTTAAATTTCAGAGACCACGTGGTTTATTTAATTTTTTTCAAACCATATGGTTAATTTTAAATTTCAGAAACCACGTGGTTTAATAATTTTGTTTTCAAACCATATGATTTATTTCAAATTTCAGAGACCACGTGGTTTATTTAATTTTTTTCAAACCATATGGTTAATTTCAAATTTCAGAGACCACGTGGTTTATTTAATTTTTTTTCAAACCATATGATTAATTTTAAATTTCAGAAACCACGTGGTTTATTTAATTTTTTTCAAACCATGCGGTTAATTTCAAATTTCAGAGACCACGTGGTTTATTAAATTACAGAAATCACGTGGTTTATTTTTTTTTAAATTTAAAAAAAATATTTAATTTAAAATTAAAACACGTTTTTTTCGTTGGTTCTTTTACCACATGACAACTTTTTAAATTTTTTTCTGTTAACTACTAGAATTTGCCATGAACAAATAATAATGGAAAACTTCTTTATTTTCTGCTTCATAAAGCAACATGTTGGTATATTATATGTACACATCACATATTTATGCTGATTATTATTATGACTGTTTTGTTCTATTTTTCTATAATTTTTTTCTTCTGTAGTTTTTGCTGCTCACAACAAACTCACTACAATGACCCTTTTATCATTCACGAGAAAGTCAAGTGAACAAAAAGCAGCCATTTAGGCGGAAATGAGAGAAAAATTGAATGAAAATTATTGTTATGAGACGGATGTGTGGAATCTGTATGATGGTTAAAAAGGGACTTAAAAGCACATTTAAGTAGCATTAGATATTATTCTCTGTTTGTCTGAGTAAAATGATGAGGAGGAACAGTCGTTCACGGAATGACTGGGGATTAAATAGAGTGAATGGCGAGAAAAAGTAGGCCAATTTTATTTGATAAAAGAATAAAAAGCGAAGAATGTAAAAGAGAATTTTTGAAAGGAATATTTTTTTTTTGGTTTGCTCAAAATCGAAAAATGCATCTAAGAAATGCATTAAAGACAAAAATCTTTCCATTAGAAATGAAAAAGGCTTCTTCGTCTTCTTAGTACAAACAAACAAAGAAAAGGGGAAAAAATGAAGCAAAACCATATAATATAATAGTGCTTTTAAAAATTTGCTCTTTTGTCAAAAACTTTATCATTCACTGGACATAAAAATGAAACGAAGTGAAACATTTTCCTTATCAGCATTTTGTTATGCTTGAATTATTATTCTTTACGGATAAAAATGTCGTGTTTTTAGGTAATGCAATAACATGAAAATAATCTAATGGACTTATTTTTTTCTGGTTTTTACGAAAGGAAATAAACATGTTTTGATTTTAAAAATTCACAATCTTGTTCAATTTTGCTAAAGAATTTAAAAAATAAAAATTTTAAGATAAATTTAAAAAAAATCAAAATTAGAATATAAAATTAAAAAATTTTTAAAAATAAAAAAAAAATAAATTTAAATTAAAATAAATAAATTAAAATAAAAAAAAAATAAAATTAATAAAAAAAAATATAAAACAAAAAAAAAATAAAATAAAAACTAAAATTTTAAATAATAAAACAAAATATCAAAATAAAATTATAAGCCAAAAAAAAAAATAAATAAAAAATACCAAAATATTAAAAATAGATTTTTTTTAGATTTTTCAAATGTTAAATGAAGTATAAAATCTTGTTTAAGAGTCCATTAACCGTCTAATGTTCCAGACAATATTGCAAAAATATTAATAATTTATTAAATGATAATTTTTTTGAACCGCAAAGCTAAATTTAGCTAGCTAATTAACCAATTTTTTAATATTAAATTTTTATGAATTTAATTTTTCTCCTTTCTTTTAAACCAACCCATGAAATAATTAAAAATTATTTATAAAATAAATAAATAATTAAAATAATTTTGACTTCATGTATAAATAAATTATAGAGTAAAAAAAATTAAAAATAAAATTAAATAAATTATAATAAAATTATAAAATAAAAATTTTCCAAGAAAATTAAAAAAAAATATTTTTGAATATTTGCTTCAATTCTTAAATAAAAAATAAATATTATTCACAAACTTCTTTAAAACCCATCAGTCAAACCAAGTCAAATAAAAAAATTTGACTAAACACATTTTCACCCAAAACTCATGACAGCGAGAAAAATTTCGCGGAAAATATTTATTTTTTTTTTCGCAACATTTTTAACATTGTAACAAATTTTTAAAAAATATTTTCATCCATATTTGCAGTCATTTAGTTGTTAACTTATCTCGTTAGTATGCACGTTGGCTTCATTTATGGCAGCACGAAAAAAAAATAGTTGTACAATTTTTTACATTGTTATGTGTGGCAATGAGCGTTTTTTCGTTAGAATAACAGAAAAAGAAACTTTTTCGTATTCATTCCGCTCGTCTAGCTGGAATAATGGAACACAAAATGCACTTCTTCTTGCAATAATACGGGAAAAAATTGGTGCAAAAAATACGCGGAAAAACTTTTTTTTTCTTTCCCAGCTGTAATCTTGTTAAATTTAAAATAACTATAAAGTATGGTGAAATTTTCCTTGCATCTACTTTACATTCCCTCTTTGTTGCATTTTATGCATATTTTTTATTATTACTTTATTTATTGAATTTGCAAAGATTATTTAAAGGAAGAAAATTGGATCAAATGCATGGAATAAACTGCACCACTTTTATTATTATTACAAAGTTCCTCTTCTTCTTTTCTTCTTCTGTTTTCGCTTCTGCAGTCGTTCAGGGAATGAAGATAAAAATTTACAAAGTTACACACTCACATCTGAATATGCAAACAACAACAACAACAACTTTGATTTCAATCCCACAAATATACTTCATTCGTGATTCAATTTATTTTTTTTTTCTTACGATGATGGAAGAACTTTCTACTCACGATCAGGAGCAAAATTGACAGAAAGAAAGATTTTTCTTTGATTTTTGCTCCACGAAACAAGTCACAGTGCACCAAATTGTATCAAATTGCTCTCTTATGATTAAATGCAATAAAAATATTTTCATATCAGAAGTCTAATAGGATTTCCATTACACAAATCAAAACACATTTCACATATATCACTCCATCGAATGAGCAGAAAAACATTTCTCTTATCTGATTTTTGCAAGGAAAAATATGTTTTCTTGCGGTTTGAAATTATTTTGCAAGAAAAAAGTGGTTTTTTCTATTAAAACTGCAAAAATTTTAGTTTTGTGAGGTAATTTTTTGTATAAACAGAAGTTCTTTGATGTTTTTTCTTTGAAAAATGTTTGTTTTTGAATTACTTATTGCTCGATTCTGAGAAATTGCATTTTACAGTGAGTGACTCAAAAGAGCATGCTGAGCAAATTAAGACGTCAAGCTGCTTTAATTAAATTAATTTGCACGGAAATTCAAAGGAGATAATTATTTTAACATTTTATATCCCTTTCTGGCAATTATTAAAAATAATTTTTGCTTATTTAAAAAAAATATTTTTAAACTAATTTTTTTAAACTTTTAAATTTATAAACTCGGTTTTAATCTAAGTTTTTTTAATTAATATTAAAATAAATAAAAAAAATTAAATAAAATATATATAAAAAAAATAAAAATTTAATAATCAAAATGAACTCCCTAATTAAAAATTCTATTAAAGAAAATATAAAAAAATAAATAAAAATTTATATCCTCCTTTGGGAATAAAAACCCATATCATTTAAATAATTTTTATTAAAAATTTAATTTAAATGATATTTTTTATTATTTAAATTATTAAATTATTTTTTAAATAGATAATATTTTTTAATTCTTATTTTTTATTATAAATTAATTATAAATTTTTGATTTATCTAATTATTTTATTATTTATTTTTTTTTACCTAATTATATTTTTCATAAAATTTATGAAAAAAAAATTGAATAAATTAAATTTAAGTTAGGCGAAAAAATTTAATATTTTTATTTTTTGTCCCATGAGGATTTTCATGAGGGGGAAATAAAAAAAATAAATATTTTTGAATTTTTTCTTTGTAATTTTTTTAACGTTTTTAAACGTTTAACGTTGATTCTAAACATTTATTTAATTTTAGTTTATATTATTTCCAAATTTAAACCTAAATTGAAAAAAATTCAAACAAAATCTGACAAAATAAAAATTTTTGAAAAAAAAAATATTTTGGTCACGTGACTTGAAAAAAAATTTCTTTTACAATTCAATAGAAAACGTCAACATTTTTTTTATTTTTTTTTTTGTAAAATTTTATCGACAACAGTAATTTTTTAATTAAAAAATTGCAAAAAAAATTATTTTTATTTTCCCCCTGAATTTTTTTGACAAAATCGAAGGGGGCGACAAAAAATGGATATATTAAATTTATTCGCCTTATCTTATAAAAACTAATTTTAATTGGAAAGGAAAAAATATTCTTTTAACGGAAAAAAATTAAAGAGGCATTATTTTAAATTTAAAACCCTAATTTAAATTTTAATTATTTTTAAAAAAAATATTTACATTCAAAAAAAATTAAATAATGTTAAATTTTTTATGAAAATTCCTTAAAAAATCCCTTTTCAAATTTTTCACCATCCATCAAATTTCCCGTAGATTTAAATTAAATTACACAAAACATCAAAAAACGCCTTTAAATAGCCAATAAAAATTTAATGCTCATTTATCGCAGCTTGACTTTTACTTTTTGAAAGCCATTGATAACGCGCACCATCTGACAATAATTTAAACCATCAACGACTCCATGAACGGCTATTAATTGTGTAATTTTCTCCATTATTATTTTTATTATTACGTAATTCGCATCGAATAAATTGTCACAATATTTACCTCTCCATCAAAAATCGTCATAAATATGCAAATAAAATATTTAAATGCCGCTGGCAGGCCTGAAATGTAATAACACGTCATTATTTTTGTCTCGCTTTTATTTTTCTTTTTTTTTTATTTTTGTTGGAAATAGATAATCTTGTGCACTTCAGAGAGAATAAATATGTTTTATGTTCCATTTTTTTCGCGTCTTTTATTATTAGGTACCCAACAACAACAAAAATACTTTTACTTTCGGAAAAAAACTCCATTATCGTAAACACGTTCTACTTCGCGAAATTGTTACAACGACGCGTAATGTGATGCCATCTCCTTATTTTCATATTCAATATGGATAAATAAATTTTCTTTCTTTTTTTTTCTGCTGCTCACGTAGAAAAAAAACCTTCAGAGTCGCATTTCATTTTTTTTTCGCTTGTCGCGCGAAGTATGAGTGTGTCATATCAATTTCGCACGCCATTATAAAAAAATTTATATTGTGATACACTCGAAAAATTATGTGTGCGAATTTTGTTTTAACACACACACTCGAAACTTTTCGACGAACAGTTGACGAGCATGAAATGCCTGCAGGACAAAAATTCGCCGAACAAGAGTCGTCATTACGTTACAAATCGTTCACTTGTGAGGGAAGGTGTTGTTGTTGTTGCTGAATTTCGTAGAAAAAAAAAAGTTGTCAAGTGCTCAGCAAATGTTTTTAATGGATTTTTATGATATTTTTATTTTGTCAATGGAATGAATAGAAATGACTCGCAATTCTCTGCAACTTTTTTAGCGTGATTTTTTTTTGTTCGTAGGATGTCTCGCGAAAAAGTCATCAAACAGTGACAAAAAAAAGTAATTTTTATTGCTTTGTTGTGTGTTTCTGACGAAGATAATAAAAAATACATTTTATCAGGAAAACATTGTTATTTTACCTTATTTTACTTGTTTTCGGAAGTTCAGGGTCAGGTTACGACCAAGGCCGAGAGGATATAAAAAAAAACCTACATTAATGATGATGTTTCGGATAAAAAGACAACAAAAAAAGGTACAAAACAAAAGAATAAATAATATAATAAAAATAGGAAGATCATGAAAAAAGGTGATGAAATAGGTAAAAAGATGATAAGAATCAACAAAAACATAAAAGTTTTTTTATGATAAAGAAAATCTATTAAATAATGCCTATAAAATAAATGCATTTTTTGTTAATAAAATAACTTTTTAAATTAATTATTATTTTTTTATTTTCTGAAAATTTTAATATTATTTAATTCAAAAATAATAATTTTTTTTAAAATTAAATTAAACAATCATTTTTTTAAATAAAAAAATTAAAATAGAAAATCTTAAAAAAACAACTTTTTATTTAAAAAAATATCAGTAGGGTGGTATCAGTACCTACCGTGAACCTACCACCTACCGTGATTTTTGACTTTAACAAAAAAAAATTTTTTCAGTACGATTAGTTAAATCTAATCATCCATAATGTTCAAATTACCTATTTGTTAAATCAAAATTAATTCAAAAAAACATATTGGTAAATATGACATTTTTTTGAAAATTCAAATTTTTCCTAAATTTTCAATTAAAATTTAAAGTTTTTAAAATGAAATCAATATTTAACACTGCGTTAAAATTTCATATCTGAAAACCATTTTTTTTACCATGTAAAAACGGTTAAAAGTTATTAACGTTCAAAGTTGAAATTCCTAACGATCACGGTAGGTACTGATACCACCCTAAAGGTTAAAATGTTCAAATATAGAAAAAAATTAATTAAATATTTTTAATAATTAATATTAAAGTTATTGCAAAAATATTCTTAATTAAATCTTTTTTTTTATAATTCTAAAAAATTTTATTCAATAAAAAAAAATAATTTTTTTTCAAAATTTCGTCGGAAATGTTAATTTAATTTTATTATCTTGATTTTTCTTTTCTAAAAAAAAATAAACCTGGTAAAAAAATAAAAAAAAATTATTTAAAGCTACAAAAAAAAAACAAAAATAAATAAAAGAAAAATCCAAAACAACAGAAGCTGAAAATCCTTCGAATTCCTTTTTTCTTTGGAAATTTTCCATATTTTCCGTAAATTCAGTTAAATGACCTTTTCATCATCATATTTTGCACGTGCTTACAAATTGATGCAAAAAACATATTTTTTTTATCTTCCTGATAAAAACCATAGAAACATAATTCAATGAAATTATTTTATTTATGTTTGATTATACATTTCATCTCATCTCATTTTTTCTGGATTTTCTTGTATGACTTTTTTTTTACGACAACTCATAATGTTGCCATTTCACACTCCGATTGACTGCAAATAAATAGAAATCCATTTATTATCCCGTGATAATGTTTCCTGTGTTATTTGCGTCTGTTTTTATTTACACACAAGTTTCTAGAGAAAACTTATAGAGAAAAGATTGATGTCCGTTAGCTTACTTTGACAAGTCAGAAGATTAAGATGTTTGTGGATTATGAGTCAATATAAGAAAATTATTACTTTACTTCATTTAATACATTGAAAAAATAAATATAAATATAAAATAAATATAAATATAAATGTAAATATAAATATAAATATAAATATAAATATAAATATAAATATAAATATAAATATAAATATAAATATAAATATAAATATAAATATAAATATAAATATAAATATAAATATAAATATAAATATAAATATAAATATAAATATAAATATAAATATAAATATAAATATAAATATAAATATAAATATAAATATAAATATAAATATAAATATAAATATAAATATAAATATAAATATAAATATAAATATAAATATAAATATAAATATAAATATAAATATAAATATAAATATAAATATAAATATAAATATAAATATAAATATAAATATAAATATAAATATAAATATAAATATAAATATAAATATAAATATAAATATAAATATAAATATAAATATAAATATAAATATAAATATAAATATAAATATAAATATAAATATAAATATAAATATAAATATAAATATAAATATAAATATAAATATAAATATAAATATAAATATAAATATAAATATAAATATAAATATAAATATAAATATAAATATAAATATAAATATAAATATAAATATAAATATAAATATAAATATAAATATAAATATAAATATAAATATAAATATAAATATAAATATAAATATAAATATAAATATAAATATAAATATAAATATAAATATAAATATAAATATAAATATAAATATAAATATAAATATAAATATAAATATAAATATAAATATAAATATAAATATAAATATAAATATAAATATAAATATAAATATAAATATAAATATAAATATAAATATAAATATAAATATAAATATAAATATAAATATAAATATAAATATAAATATAAATATAAATATAAATATAAATATAAATATAAATATAAATATAAATATAAATATAAATATAAATATAAATATAAATATATAAAATTTTAAATAAAAATAATATAAAATAAATTTAATTTTGCTTTAATTTCATGATTACCAAGAAACATTATTTCATTAATTCGGACATGACAACGTATTTTTATTTCTTTTTCTCGGAAATCCTACAAAATCTGTAAATTACAAAAAATATGACTTCGTTTTGTTATTTTTTTACGTTTCTATGTCACATGACAAACACAATATCCTCAAAATGAGCAAAACAAATTCATAAAAAAACACACGTGCGCCAAAAGATTCCCAGTAGGTAGTCCCGAAAACGTGTCACAACTAAAAAAAGACACACGCAAAAAAAAAATGAATAAACAAAAATCAGGTTAAACGCCTTTTCAATTTACCCAACTTGACACGAGCATGTTAAATAGTTCCTGTTGCTGCGATCCGTAAAAATATCTTTTTTTTTTTTTTTTGAAAATTAAAAGCTTGAAATTCGTACATGACATTAATGCAATGATATTTCCACGGGGAAATTAAGTTTTTTTTGAAATGTTTTCATTTTTTGATGGTAAGATTCATTTACATTCGAAGTGTATGGAGCATCTGATATGCGAAGAGTGCCGGAAAAAATGCAAAAAAATATGCTGAAAAACTGGGATTATTTATTGTTGGAGAACCATCAACGAAAAATGTTGACATGCAATGTAGATTACTTACTATTTTCGCATTTTTGTGTGAAAAAATTTTATTTTTGTGCGATAAGTGTGTCATTCGCTGCCCGGAATCGAGTTGAAGAACATTTTATCCACGTTTATCAATGCATTTCACGCACTTCATTTAATGTTGATCACGTTCCAACCACAAGCCACGCATGTATTTGCGTATATTTCATTCATTTTTTTTTTGCTGAGTAGAAAAATTGTAGAAATAGGAACAGGCAGGTAACGGATAAAAAAAATGGGAACGGGAGTTACGAGTAAATAAAAAGATCATTTTATTGCCTAAAATTTCAATCGTCTTTATTACTGCAGGGATCCCATTTTAATAAATTTATGATTCAAATTGTTATTATGAATAAAATTTTATTTTTTTTTCTCTATTTTTTACCTTTTTTCTCATACTTTCAAAATATTTATCTAAAAATATTGGGAACACACGTGGCGGTTTCAGTTTAACGCATAAATTTTCCGTAAATTTATTCAATTGGCACTTCTGATTGAATAACATTCAAATTTATTTATTTCGTAAAAGAGAGAGTTTATCGAAGGAACATTTGTTTCATTTTATTTTTTGCTGCTCTATTTTCTTTATTTTATTGTAAGAAATTGGTTAAAGAGGGATTGAAGTGGTAACGTATTCATTGTGGCAAAAATGATAAATGACCTCTTTGGTTTGGCATTCATGAAAGGGTCGAATGAGATTTTTTTCTTCTAAAAATAAACAATATGAAGCGCTTTTTTTTTTAAAAAATTATATTTTAAAGTTATTTTTAGAAATTTGTTTCTAAACTAAATATATTTTTATTATTTTTTAAAAAATTATTTTTTTTTTAAATTTTAAAATTTATTAAATTTGAATTTTTTTTTAAATTTTTATTTTTTTTTTAATTTTTAAAAATTTAAATAAAATTTAAATTTTAAAGATGAATTTCCTAATTTTTATTTAATTTTTTTAATAACATAATTCATCAAAAAAAGTTATTTTATAATTTTAAAACACAAAAAATAATTTAAAAAATTATTTTATAATTTTAGAAAACAAAAAAATAATTTTTTAGTATTTTGCAACTATAATAAAATGAATCAAAAAATCAGAGCACGAGTTGAAATATAATTTTATTTAATTTCAATTTTAACTTTGTTTTAATCCTTTTTAATTTAATTTTTTCTTTAGACTAATATTATACTTTTTTCTTCGAATATTAAAAAAAAATTATTTCTAATAATTTTTTTTTTAATTTTATTTTTCAATATTCACTTTCAATATTTTTTTTAGATTTGCAAATTTTAAATATTTAAAATTTTATTTTTTGATAAAATATTTTTTAAATAGAAAATAATTCAAAAAATTTCAGCTTTACTTAATTTTTTTTTTAATTTTTTATCAAAATTTTCTGAGACCTAAACTTTTATTTAAAATAATTATTTTTTTAAAATATTAAAATTAATTTTATTAAAATTTATTTCAATTAAATTCATTTTATTTTTTGGAAATATTAATTTTTGATTTTAATATATTTTACCTAGTAAAAAAAATTAATATTTTTTTCATTTTTTTTTTTAATATAAAAATAACCAGGCATCTCCACATCAATTTTATATAAAAAAAAAATATTAAAATCCGAAAAGACAATGGTGCAGAAATTCCATCCTCATCTTATAGGAGACAAAATGATCCATAACAAATAAAATGGCAATCGACCAAAGAATATTGAGGTGAAGACAGTCGTCGTACATGCATGGCTCCAAAATAACGTTGAACATTGAAGAGAAAAAAAACCGAAAGAAAAAAAGGTCCGATAGATTATAAATTTCATTCAATATGTTCTCTAATAGCAATCGATTATATTTTATATTCCACACTATTTTTTTGGCGTCAAATGAAAAATGTGGATACTTTTGAGAAATGTCAATATATTTTGTGAGTGTGTGTGTTGCGTACAAATTTATTACGAAACCTTCCTATAAGCAACAGACTTTTGCCGTTATCGGCTGGCATGGCAATCAATATCGTAAAACCACGGTAATTTATTACCTTTTTGTGTTTCCAAAAAACTGCCACTTTTTGCCGTTATTATCGACGCTATTGACAATTTACTGACCTTCGCACCAATTTTTTTTTGTGTTTTCCGTAAATTAAATGAATTCAAGGAAATATTCTCGAGCAAAATTGATCAAAATAATTTTTTGATTGAATTGCAACGAAAAAAAAAATTTTTTTTTCAAAGGATGTCTAGCCGAGTGAGTGATAAACATTTCCGAGAAAACTATTTTAATTCAATGAACTTTTTTTTTGACTCAGAGACGAACTTTTTCATATTTCCAGAAATATTTTCATCCAAATTAAATTTCAATTAAATTCATGGCACGTCATGCATGTCATTGGCTTAGAAGTTGTCATAGTGACATCCTATCTAAATTAATTTGGCACAAAGATGAATGACGTTTCGTGAGATTCCCACGTGATTCTTCTTTTCTGTAAGCCGTTTTATAAGGAGAAAGCAGTTTTTCGTGGAAATCGAAAAATCTTTTAAAGCCTTTGTTTTCAAATGAATTTTAATTCATCCGGAAAATTCATGAGAATTAATTAAAAGTTTATTTTCTTCCATTTTCAGGAGAATTCTGAGTGACACACAAAGTTTCAATTAAAATTCACCTGATATTATCACAAATGCAGGCGAAAGTTGGTTGGTCTTTGATACAATAATAATCGGAATAATTGCGGGTTGTGTTATAACAATTTGGCATAATGATAGACAATTATGAAAATTGAACATTCAGTGCTATAAAATAATTAAATTAAATTATTTGTTTAAAGAAAACTGCAAATTTCTCGCTAAAAATGAACTTTATTTTTCAAATCGATTTTCCGTTGAATTTTCGATAATAATGATGAAATCTGATATTTTTGGGTTGAATTTCTTCGGCTCGTGATGAAAAAAGTGTTTAAAATTGCAAACAAAGAAATTCCAGGAAATTTAATACAAATTCCAAATTCAAGATGCTTCGTTCACAAAAGGGAAACACGATTCTTGTTCCTTCAAAATTAATACATTGTGTAATAATAAAAGACAAACAAGTGAGAGGAAAATGAACAACTGTTTCATTAAGATGATATTCTTTTGGTACGAGCAGTTGGTGTTTCGCAGAAAATACGAGAAATAAAATTAAATAAAAATTTAAATAAATTAAAAATTTAAAAAGTAAAAAAATAAAATTAAATTAAATTAAAAATAATTTTAATATTTAAAATTAAGATAATAATAAAAAAAATTATCATAAAGTTAAAAAAAATTACTTTTATTAAAAAAAAAATAATGATAACTTGATATTTTTTTAATCTCAAAATAAATTAATGAATTTAAAAATATTTTTAATTATTTATTTTTAATTAAAGTAAATTAACCATTTTTGAAATTTGTTATAAAAAAATATTTGAATTAATTTATTAAATTGAAATAAATTTGAATTTTTAAAAATGAAAAAAATTTTTTTCCAAAATTGAAAAATAAAAATTGTTTCTGAATTTCAATGGGAAAAGTCCATGTAAAAGTTTGAGGAATTTTCGGAAAATTTTAAAGTGAGGAGTACGAAATCTAAATGATTAATGAATTTAAAAATATTTTTATCTATTTTTATTCTAATTTTTTTTTAGAAATTAACCATTTTTGAAAAATTTTATTTAATTTAAATGAATTAAATTTAATTAAATGATTCAAATTAGTATTAAAATAATATTTTTAAACAGCTTACATTTATATTAAATCAAAAACAGAAAAAAATAGAATCTGCCCTGATCTGCCCAAATTTTTAATCTTAGGAATTTATAATAAAAATTAATAGAATCAAAAGTTTTAAATTAAAGTTAAAAATTTAATAAAAATATTGACGTATTTTTTATAATTTTTCATATATTATTAAAAAAATTAATGAAAAATTTTCGAATAATTTTAAAAAATTTATGCTTTGTTACTTTCAATGAATTTGTATTTTTTTTTAAATTTTTTTTAGATTTTTTTTTTAATTTAAAAATAAAAAAAATATTAGCACATTTTTATTTAAAATCTGATATGATTTGCTTAAAGTAGGTAATTAAAATAATTAAAAATAAAATAAATAATTATATTAATATTAAATAAAATAAATTTAATTAAAAATAAAAAAAAAATAATTTTTAAATTAAATTAAATAATTTTTTTAAAAAAATCAAGAAATTTTTAAATAATATTTTTAATAAATTATTTTTATTAGTGAGCGAAACACAAAATTTTCACAATATTTATTTTCAAGGATCCAACTACAAACTGTGATGATGTTTAACATTAACAGTATCAAGCAAGCAAGCACTCACGTTGTTATATTCCCCTGATCTCCAGATTAAAAAATACAATTATTTTTGCAGAGATTAATAAAACTACACACTCACTATGTGGATATGCGGCCTGCGTACGATAAAACGAGTGATAATCAAGAAAACACTTGTGTCTGAGTGTGAAACATATTTAATCTTCTAGATTTCCAACTTTTTCAATTTTATATTAAAAAATGTTCCATCTGAGAGAAAATAGTTTTCTCTGGCAAAATATATTGAAAAGCGAGTTACTTTCCCGCATCGTACCGAGTGCAGTATTATTAATAATAATAAATGAATAAAAGATAATGTGTAACATATTCACGGAGGAGATGCATGGTGAGAAAATTATTAATTGTCTTTTATACTCCCTGTCACTCCACTGTCTCTGGCTCAACCTCATGCAATACGCCTTGGCATGTGTGAGAATTGTAATTTAATTATTTTATACTGAGCACGACACACTACGGGTTATTAAGTATATTTTTCGCAGAGAGAAGGCATGACACTCCATTGCTCTCCGTACTTGTATTGGGATTACAACAATTTGATTAAATACCAAACTTAATTATTCATTGCTTTCCTGCTTCTGGTTTATGCACTAAAGCAATTTATTTGCGTTTATTCACTCCGTTCACGTGGATAAATTAGTGCCTGCCGTCGGAGTTTAAATGGGAATAAATGGGGAATTTACATGCATGCGGAACAGAACTAAATATTGTGTTTACATAACCTTCATTATTTTCTGCAACTTTTAAATCATTAGAAATATTTTCCTGTTTGGAATAACATGGCAAGGTGCTTGTTGGAGTAGAGTGGGACAGTTTCACTGTTTAATCTTCACATAAGTAATAAAAAAATTAAATTAAATCAAAAAATATGGATTCCGAAAAATATTTATTTCTTAAATTCGTTTTTTTATTTAATAAAAAAAAATTTTTTTTTTCCTCAAAAAAAAATTAAAAACAAAGAAATTGTGAATAAATTGTCAGTTTTACAATTTTTTTTATTTTGAGAATAAATCTTTAATTTTGTTTTAAAATTGAAGAAAAATTTTTTTAATTATTTTTTTAAGCTGAAAAGCATTAATAAAACATAAAAAATATATAAAGTCGTCGTCAGAAGCACGACGAACAAAGTTACCGCATTTCGTGTTTTCAAATTACAATTATTTTTTTTTGGCAAAAAATTAATTTAAATACATTAACACGGCACACTTGCCCACGCCAATTTTTTTTTGACAATTAATAGAAAATTTTTAAGACATACGACATAGCCCACGCCTACATCATAACACGTTTTTAATATTATTAAAAATTTTACACGAACATTACATCATTGACACGACGACATAACGCCTAATACTGAAAACATTACGCCTAAATACTAAAAATATTTTGTTCTGACACGACAAATAAGCCCACGCAAAAATGACACGACGACATATTACATCATACAAAACATTTCAGTATCTTAAAATTTGACACGAAAAACGCCTACATCAACAAAAACAAAAAATTAAATAAAATTTTTGAAAAAATTTTTTTCATTTTGACACGAAATTTCTTTTTTTTTAATTAAATGGTAAAAAATTTAAAAAAAAATAAATAAATAAATTATGAAAAAATTGTCAATTTTACAATTTTTTTTTACTTTTAGATATTTAAGTCTTTATTTTTTTTTAAACTAAAGAAAATTTAACAGTTTTTAATTTAATTAATATTTTATATTTTTTGAATCAAAGTAATCTAAAAAGAATGGATAAAACATAAAAAAATTATTCAAATTTAATTTCTAAAATATGTTGATTTTTTTTCCTTAAATTTTTTATTTAAATTTTTTTTAATTTTTAAAATTTTTAAATTTTTTAAAAATTTAATAATAAAATATGGTAAAATTATTTAAATAAAATTAAATTAAAAATAGAATTTTAATAAAACACCCGTATATTTTGTTCTACCCGTAAAAATTTTATTTTAGCACAGCTAAATATATGTGTTCAGTATATTTTTTAATGAAAATATAATTTATTTTTTCTACTTTTTTTTACGAAAAATTATTAGAAGACTTTTTTGAGATTTTTTAAGCTCCTACAGCTTCTAATATATTTTAATAAAAAATCGGAGAGAAGATTCTTCAACCAAAACTTGAGTTATAGCGTTACAAAATTAATATTTAAGTTTAATTTTATGTGAATTCATATTTTTACTTTTATTTAAATGTTAAAAAAATCAAAAATTTATATTTATATAAAATAAATAAAAAGAAAAATTATTTTTTTTTATTTCATCATGCCATTTAATATGCATTTTTTTCAATAACTTTAAAATAAAAACGTTCCTCCATACCATTTCCTGTCATAATTTCAGCAGACAGGTAAACTCTTTTTTTTTTGCCAGAAGTGAACAGGAAGTAAATCAGAACTAAGTGTTCAGGCGTGTAATATACGTGAAAAAAACGGAAAATTAATATTTATCAAAAGAAATTAAAACTTTCTCACGCTTGGCTTTATTTTGCTCTGCGCTGCTATGTGTTTATAATATTCGTTTTTTCCATGAAAATACCTGAAACTTGCCTGAAACACGGATAAGAAGACAGCAAACAATATAAGTAAAAAACAAAAAAAAACTTTTATAATGTTATAAAATGTTGTATTCAGGGATAAGAAAGTAATTTCCCTTTTTATTCACACGAACAAACAAATTTCAGTTTATTTTCATTAAGACTTGTGTTTTTTTCCATAGTCATTATGAAATTGTTATTATTATGACTACACAGACGTATTTACAGAAAATTTACGTAAAAAGCGCATCAACATTAGCAAAGAGAGAGATGGCACATAAAATAACACGTGCACGTGAATTATTCGCTGCATTTCCTCTAATTATGCACTTTTCTAGTTTTGTTTTTAAATACAGGTCCCTCCGGTCATTCCTTTTCATAAATAAACTGGAATTAATTAGATGATGTAGCCAGAAGGTTGAAAGTGAATTAAATGAAGGGAAATAAAAGAGACAACTAACCAGTTTTACTAAAAATAAATTATTATTTTTTAAGGAAGGTAAAATTGTTGAAAATTTTAGAATTTTTATTATTATTATTAAAAAAAGAAAAATAAAATAAAATTGAAAAATTAAAAGTTGTTATATTTTTTTAGAATAAATAAATTCTAAAAATTTCTGATGTTCAAAATTTGATCGTAAATTTTTAATTTAATAAATATAAAATTATTAAAAAAAAATTAGAGTAAATAATATTTTTTTTTCTTTAAAAACATGTAAAATATAAATTATTAATAAAATAAAAAAAAAATTAAAACATTCCTTAACAATTAAAATTATATGTATATTATATTTTATAATATGTAATAATTTATATTATATGCATTAATTTTATTTTTTATTATTTTATTAAAATCATATGTATATAATTTACATTAATTTATATATAAAATTTTTTTATTCGAAAATCAAAAATTTATTATTTAGTTGAAATTGCATAAAAAAAAAAAATTAAGTTATTTTTTCATCGATTAACGGTAAAATTTTGAATTTTTAGTATAATTTATATAATTATTTTTGCATATAATATACAAATAATATTTTTACGAATCCTATGCATATAATATACGAATTATATACATATTATATGCATATAATATACATATAATATAGAAAAAATTAATTGTGTCCGCCACATAATGTCTAATTTTTAACGACTTTTTAATGGTAATTTTTTTTTAATTTAATTTTTTTATTAAGAAAAATAATATTTTTTGAATTTTATTTAATAATTTTAAATTAATTACCTAACTAAAATTTTATTATTAATTTTATATTTATGTAATAAATAAATTTAATTATTAAATAATTTTATTTAATAATTTTATACATATTTTTATTTTAAAAATATTTTAAGAAAAATATAAATATAAAAAAATTAAAAAATTTGAAAAATTTTTTTTAGAAAGATCAAATATTTAATTTTCTTTAAAATCTCACTTTTACTTACCTCATTTATTTTTTTTAGAAAAAAAAACTTTTTTTTTATTTTAATCAATTCTATTTCATTTATTATCTCTTTTTTTATATATAATTATTAATAATATTTCATTACTTCCTAATTTTTTTTAATATATATACCTTATCATAATAATAATTATATATTTACTTTTAACAATATTCTTTTAATTATTTTTTTTCTTAATATTTATGTACTTTATATATTTATAATCTCTCACTTTAATAGACAGTCATACTTTTATGAGGATATGATGATATCCTTTTTCCATTCTTCTTGTGCTTCTTTTTTTATTATTAATACAAATTGTGTTTTTTTTCTTGTTGCTGCTTTGCTTAACGATGTATGTATGTCCGTAGAATATTTTACGTTGTATGCATGAAAAACAAGGAAAATAAACGATGAAAAATAAATAAAAATAAAAATGTGGATAATTGGCTTCCCTCCGTTTTCCGCTTGTTTGTATGCAATTGAATTTTTTTGCAACAAAATATTTTATTTTATCTGTATTTTCATAAACTGTTAAAATTTTTATACATACGTTTTACGGAAAAAAATCCTTACATTGTTCCACAGAAAAAATGTTTTCATATTTATTTTTAAATTTCTTTATTTTTTCTTGTCTGTCATCGATTTTTCTACCATGAAAATTTTGGAAATAAAAATGAGTTTAAAATGTTATCGATTAAAATAATTTTTATGTTTTCCATTTTGAAAATAATAATTTATGATAATAATGGTATTATTTATACGAAACAATGTTATCAACAACAATAATAAATAAATCGTTATGATAATAACGATGAATTTTATAATAATAACAAAAGCTATGTTTTACTCAATAGAGCTTGTTGCCAATTTTTATACATATAAAATTTTGTATGATATTTTTTTTAACGTTTTATAAATAATGTTTATTATTATAAATAAATTTAACAATAATTTTTTTAAACAGTCTCTTTTTTTGTTCATGTTTCAAATGTTTATTTACGTATTATTAAACTATACAAAATATCTAGATCCCTCTTTTATTTTTAATTTTCATAAATTTTACAATAATAATAATATTTATTTTACTAATATATATTTTTGTTGTTTTTATCATATTATTGTATTTTTTATTCAAACTTTTTTTTTTACTAGCTCAACATTATTTTTTTTTCATTTTACAAACATTTTATTTATATGATAACTATTTTATTCTATACAAATGTTTATTTTTTTAACTTTACCTTAAATGTTAATTTTTTATTATTATTATTTTTACGTCCAAGTGATCTCCACACTAAATTTTAGTGCGTAAAATTAAAATCGGATTTTTCTGTACAAAATAATTAAAAACTCAAGTAAAAAATATTTTTCAAGTATATTTTACTTGAAAAAGCGAGCAAAAGGTTAACTTTTCAACGGTTTTTAAGAAGTACTTGTACAGCAAAAAAAAATTTGTCAGAAAAATTCTGCGGAAACCTTGATGTTGTTTCATATTTTCATCGAATTGGGGACATTTTCTATATATAAACATTTGTTTAATAAATTTTATACATGTTTCGAAGAAATACGAGGACTGAAGAAGGTTTTTTTTGTATTATTTAGATATTATTGGGATTCATTAAATTTTTATGCTTCTTCAATTCTCGTATTTCGGAGATTCTTTTAGAATCTGTCAATAAATTGTAGCAAAAATACATTGATTTTTTATATTATATAATATTATTGTTATTATTATTATATATTATTAATATAATAATTTATTTCATCTGTATGCATATTTTAAGGGTTTTTAAATTATTATTTAAGTTAACATCGAGTATTTTTTAATTTTATTTGGTATACATTTAATGTATTTCTTTATATATTTTTTATCATATATCTTAGGTACAATATTATAAATTATTAAAAATTTATAAATTGATTTTTTTTTGATATTTGCCTTACATTTACATTTCGTATCTTTATAAATTCCTCGTTTAATGTTTCGATTTTTTATTATTATTTTTTTTTTTTTTTGATATGAAGAAAAAAATATTTTTTATTTTTATTTATTTAAACAAAAAAAAATGTGAGGCACAACAAGATATGAATTACGCACGAATAAATTAAAAAATAATATTTTCGGAAGTTAACTCTTAAAAAAATATATTTAAATAATGTAAAAAGTGTTTTTTTTTAAATAAATGTTTCTTTATGTAATTTTTTTTACAGTTATTATTAATTATTTTTTTCGTAATGAAATGTTTTCACTAAAAAAAAACAACAATTAAATTGCCTTTCATTACACGCTGCTCTGTCAAAAAATTTTAATGAATGCAAATGTACCAACATAAGTATAATCTTGTTGTTGTTTTGTAGTACATTCAAATTTACGCTTTGTTATTTTTCGCTGTTTTTTGTTGCGCGATGTAATTTGATGATGATCATCATGTTTCGCGTGCAACACAAATTAGGATGTTTTATGCGGAAAAATTTTTAGTTTATTTTGCAGGAAGAAAAGGGAGTTAATGTGGGTTTAATTGGCATAATTAAAAAAATTATTTTTTGTTGTGGAAAATTTTTAAGCCAAAAATATTTTATTTTTTTAATAAAGCTTTTTTTTAAATTATTTTTTTCTTTTAAAAATAAAATATGTCTTCATTAAAAATATAATTTTTCGTGAATTTTAATTAAGTTAGTAAAAAGTTTAAATATTTTTTTTTCTGAAGTTACTGAATGACTTGAAAGCAATTTTTTGTCGTTTTAACGAGACAGTTCAACAAACGCTGTGCAAATTTTTTAGCTGCATGAAAAAGTTTGTAAATTTATAAACCAATACAAGTTGGCATCTTCATTAAAAAAGGTTTTTATTTGTGTTGCACTCGGAGTTCATCTTTTAATTTTCGAGAGGCAAAGCATTCTTTGCGTTACACAAAAAAAAAAACAGAAAATTTGTGTACAAAAGTAATTTTTGTTGCGATTTACTGCATGCGCCGCATATTAAAAACAAAACTTTTTATTTCGTTCGCAAAATTGGAAATTCGGTAAAAAGGCAATGTTATGTGAAAATCGGGTTGCGCAACGAGATTTAGTTTGCCTTTCCACTTTGCCTTTGGCATGCCATGCTGCTCATTCCTAATTTAATTAAAAACTTTTATCATATCAAATTTATTATTCACCTCACAGAAGTGCATCCAATAAAATACAAAGTCCAGATAAGCACAAACATCATTGGGGCTGTTGTTATTGCCAAAGATGTTACTGTTGATGTTATTGTTTTAAATGAAAAGTTTGTGCTGCTGTATGCGTTGCCATGATAAAGTTCTGCTAGGCTCTCTGCTTGTGCGTTGGTTTGATGTTGTAACGACAACGACGAAGACAACGGAGAAATTGTTGTGCATTGGGAGAGATAAAATGATTTTGACTTGATTAAATTTGCGGTTTGTATATTAAAAAAAACCTGGAGAAAGAGAGAAAATCCTGCTTTGGGTTTCTTTAAGTTTATCACGACGAGTAAATGCAAGACATGAACATACAATTACTCTTGTTGGTTCATTTTTCATTGGCCATAAGGTTTTTTTTTATTTTTAATAATGTTGAAAATTAAAGTATATTAAAAAAAGAACAACTTAAGCGGATTTAAAAAAAAAAATAAAAAGGAAATTTAAATTTAATTTTTTTATTTAAATTAAATTTATTAAAACAAAAACTTTAATTAAAAATTCATTTTATTAAATTTTAAATTAAAAATTTTAATTAATTAAAAAATTTTAATTAATTTAAATTAAAATTTTATTAAAAATTAAATAACCTAATTAGGTACCTAAATAAAATTAATTTTTATTAAAATTCATTTCATTTTTTTTAAATAAATTTATTATTAATATTATATTATTTTTTTAAGTCAAATAAGGTTATTTATGTTTTTTTTTAAATTAAATCATATTTTTTATCGAATGAATTTTTTATTAAAATTTTTAATGATTATATATGATTTTTCATTAATTTTAATTTTTTAAAAAAAAAATATTTTTTTAATTAATATTTTTTTTAATTTTTATTTTTTTAATTTTTTTAAAAATAAAAAGCATCAAATATTTTATTATTTACCTTTTAATTTATGTAAATTAATATTTTTTTTTTAATAATTTAATTTTTATTATGTCTCAATTTAAAAAAAAAATTTTTAAATTATTAAAAATTTTAAAAAAATAAAATCTGAATTAAAATTCAATTTTAATAATTAGTTAAATTTATTTTAATTAAATAAATCAAATTTATGAAATATATTTAAATTAATTTAATTAATTATATTTAAAAATTAATTTAATTAATTAATTAATTAATTATATTTAAAAATTAATTTATTAATAAATTATTTATTAATTCATTTACTTTAAATTTTAGTAAACAAATAAATTTTAATAAAATTTTTAATAAAATTCTAATTTATTTTCTTTAAATTTTTTAATAAAATCAGACAGACATACTTCCGTTTAAAAATCAATTTTTTAACTTTTAACACATTCCAAAATTGTATCAAATGTCCTCATAAACACACACATCAAAAAATCGTAAAGACATGTTCTACAACCCCCAACTTTTTCTATGAATTTAGTGTAATAATGTCAAGTAAACAAAGACCGCTCATTTATTTTGTTCCACTTTTTTTTCCAAATAACCATCGTCACACCAATAAAAAAAACGTAGAATTGGAGAGAAAAAAGTCAAAATAACAACAATGAAGCCAAATAAAAGTTAAACAAAGCATGACACTTTTCCATTAGAAACAAACAAACCAAAAAAGGAAAATTTATGTATTTTAATAAGAAAACGAGAGAGAGAGACGGGAAAAAAATGAGAAAAAAATTGTATACAAAAATAAATAAAGGAACAACCATAAGACAAACAAATGTACACCTGAGTGCATCAACATTAACTCGGTTAAACCGTAACTTTATTGTTTCTCTCACGTTTTTGTACAGCGCGAGGGTGAGAAAGGTGAAGATACGAAAAAAGAAAGAAAAATCTTTAATACAAACAGAAATTCATTAATCTTCGTCTTATATTTCATTCGAATAAATTTATTTTCCGCCACATGCCCGTTGTAAGTGCTTTTTTTGTTAAAGCGATTTTTTTTTACTTTTTTCTTTAATTCAGAGAAATCTGATTTTTTTTAGAAAAAAAAAGTTGAGTGAACATTTTTCTGTCAGATTAATTAAAAATTGTATCTAGGATTATTTTTTAGTTGTAGAAACTGGTTGTTCCAATTTTTTTTCTTTGAAATCCAATAAAAGCCCGAAACAAGTTTATCTGCATGAAACACAATTTTTTAATCCTCATATTTCAACATTTATGTTTTAAATTTAAAACACACAGAAAAATAAATAAAATTTTTTCAACTATTGAATTTTAAATGAATAAATATGTCGATGTCAAAGTGGTCATTGATATCGTTCGGTTGCACGTAAAAAAAATTAACAAATATAAATTACTTATGCAAACGTTGAAAAAAAACAACAACAACAACAACGGGAATGAATGTATTTATTTGAATAATTGCTGTTTTTTATTTATAAATAATTACTTTGTATAAATTATAAAAACATATGTTGAAAGGGTCGCCTTTTGACTTTTTATTCGGTAAATATGCACAAAAATGTGGAATTTAATTTTTTTTTGTAATTTTCGCATGAATGAAAAGGGATTGCGTTGCACTCGGGATTAAGGCATTCAAAAATAAAATTCAGTACAATGAAAATTTTACATGATACTGTAACGTCAGAAAGGCATTGAAATTGACTAAAAATGTAAAAGAGCTTTTTGTGTTAATTTTGTTAAAAGGTTCACACGCTTTTGGAATAATTATTAAAATTCCATCGCAAAATTACAAAGGAAAAATATTTTAAATAAATTAATTATTTTTATCAAGAATTTTTGATTTTAATAAATTAATTTTATCAAACAAGGAAATTAATAGTGAAAAAAAAAAATATTTAATATTGGATTTTTTTTTTTTGAATTAAAAAAAAATTCTTTTAATTAACAAGTAAAAATTTTAATTGCATGGGTATTTAATTTAATTTAATTTTTGGAATTTAATTATAATTAGCAACAAATTAATTATTTATTTATCGTATGATTTTTTTTTTTTTTTTTTGAAAATGAAATATACATTATACTGATGGAGCTATGTTTGATAGCCAGTCTATCGCATCTTGGTTGATTTCATGCATTTCTCGCAAATCTCCATTGAATTTTGTAATCGTACAATCTTGTAAATTGTGATTCATAGTTTGTATTGATCCACATTCACAATTTGGCGGGTCCAAATTAATAAATTAAATCAAGGCTATCATTGAAGATTTAAAGACAAATTATAAAAATTTAACTTTTTTAACTAAAATAAAAATTATTTCTTTAAATTTAAAAATAAATTCTTAGAAAAATCATATTTCGATTTTAACAGATTTTTCGATGAACAAATTTAAAGTTTTTGTTATTAAAATTATTTAAAAATTATTAAAATTCAGAAAATTTGTCAAATCAAAAATTCAATTAGTTAAACCAAAGATAAATTAAAATAATTAAATTAAAAATTATTTAGGTACTGACTTTTGGGGATTAGACAATTTTTAGAATAAGTCAATTCGTTTTTCAACAAAAAAAAAATGAAGAAAACTTTGATAAAACTGTTTAAAAAATTTTCTATTGCAAAATGGAAAAAAAACTAAATTAATTTTCATTTAGTTAATAAATTAAATGAAATTAAACAAAATTAAATTAAATTAAATTATTAAATGTGAATTTTTTTAAAGCATTAAATAAAATAAAGTACCAACCGTCTCCACTTTACAACAATTTAACAAAAAAAAATTATATAGCTCTTTTAAAATTTCTTGTTAATTTTTTTTTCTTGTTGCGGCACAACACAAACCGAAACTCAGACAACCGAAGTCTCCCGAGCTACTACAAAAGATATGCAAATTGACTTCCTCTTGCATAAATTCCTTCCATATCCCAAGCAATAATGTCTGTTTTATTATTACATCTAGAAAGTTTAATTAGACTTTATTGTGGTTGCTCTCCTTCGTTATTTTTCATAATCTCTCACAAACAGACTTTAACAATTTTTTTCCACTGTTCAATTTGTGCCTTAATCCTGCATCCAATCTAAATTTAAATGAGTTCGAAGCAATGAATATTAAAAAAAAATAAACTCATAAATTGTCCATTTGGACTTGACTCCATCTTGTCCAATTATTGTCTTGTCCTGCAATGATAACTTAATTTATGTTCTTTTTTTACAGAAAAATGACCAAAAAACGTGATTTTCTTTAAAAAAGGAACAAATGAATCATTTTGTAAACATCACATTCATCATCAAAGAATTTACCGGATTTTCTCTCTCTTCCGCGTTTTTTACGCAATTTGAAAAAAAAGGAAAAAAATCACTTACCGTTCAGCACATGCACGTTCGTTGTGAAGGAAAGTGTTGGTCCGATGGTGCAGGTATAATTGCCAGAATCTGATTTATTTACTCTTGCCACGAACAGTGTGGAATTGGCGCCTTCATCACTTAAATTTGTTTTCACACTGCGAAAACGTGGCACAGGCATGAAAGATACACAAAATATATATAAATAAGTGAATGAAAGATAAATGTTGGTACAAGAAATGAACATGTTGCGTTATAGTTTGCCGTGTCTAGAGAGAGAGAGGCAAAAATAAATTTCGCAAAATGTCTATAAAATTTTGTGTGAACTTTACAAAGTTTTGTGGTTGCTGGCTTTTTGATGATTTAATGATGTAATTTTCGCTCATAAATTTCTAAAATATTTCTGGAGATGTCAAGTTACTGGATTATTATTACTATTTTATTGCGAGCGAGTAATTTTAATCAAGTCCATTAAATGCTAAAGAGCTTCGAAATTTGAAACTATAAAATTTTTGAAGACCGCCATTATGAAATTCCGCTTGAAAGAACGCGCGAAGAACTAAAATGAAATGTAAATAAACGCACTTTGTATGGCTGTTTAATTGCTAAATTTGATGAAAACACGCTTCATGTTTGTTTGCTAGGTTGTGTACACTAAATTATGATATGTGTTGTTTTGGGGCCGCTGTCTGTTAGAGCAAACAAGGAAGATCTCTCGCTTCAGAATTTAATGGAGATTTTAATTTTATGAGTCATTGTAGCATTTTATGTTAAGTGTAATTATAATTAATTATTTTTTAAAGTTTCTTTTGAATAATTTTTCAGAAAATTTAAAAAAAAAAAAATAAAAATTAAATTAAATTTTAAAGAAAATTTATAAAAAAAAAATATTTAATTAATTTTTAAAAATTTTTGGAAAAAGCTAAAAATTCAAAAAATCTTTAATTAATTACGTTCAAAAATTTTTTTATTTTAATTTATTTTTTTATTTTTATTAAAAAAATTTTCAAATTTTTTTTTTAATTTTTGATAATTTTTTCCAATTTTTTTCAATATTTATACATTTTTTTAAAACTCCTAATTTTCATTATTTTTAATTTACGAGTTTTCTTTATTTTTTTTAAATTTATTTATTAATTTTTATTTTTATATATCCATCAAATTCCAAAAAAATCCATAATTTTTAGAAATGAAA